>NC_059380.1:1102500-1337500 GCF_019703515.2 Myxocyprinus asiaticus | reverse complement strand
CAATGCCCCTCCTCCCCCCTCCTGCTCCTCAACCTGCACTTAAGACCTGTGAAGAGTGTGCCTTGTCTTCCAGAAACAAAAGACAAGGAAAGCACAGGGCCCAGACAGTGTTTCACCTACTTGTCTAAAATCCAGTGCTGACCAGCTGGCCCCCATCTTCACACAGATCTTCAATAGATCACTGGAGCAGTATGAAGTTCCCTGCTGCTTCAAATGCTCCACAATCATCCCCATCCCAAAGAAACCCAAGATCAAAGGACTTATTGACTAACAGACCTGTCACCCTGACGTCTGTGGTCATGAAGTCATTTGAGACACTGGTGTTGGTCCACCTGAAGTACATCACTGGACCCTTTCTGGATCCACTTCATTTTGCTTATCAAGCAAACAGGTCTGTGGATGATGCAGTCAGCATGGGATTGCATCATATCCTGTAACATCTGGACAGACCAGGGACATATGCAAGGATCCTTTCTGTGGACTTCAGTTCGGCTTTCAACACCATCATCCCAGCTATTCTCCGGACTAAACTACACCAGCTCTCTGTTCCCACGTCTATCTGTCAGTGGATTACCAGCCTTCTGATGGACATGCAGCAGTTAGTGAGACAGGGGAAATTCACTTCCAGCACATGTACGATCAGCACTGGTGCCCTCCAGGGATGTGTGCTCTCCCCACTACTCTTCTCCCTGTATACCAATGACTGCACTGCCATGGATCCCTCTGTCAAGCTCCTGAAGTTTGCAGATGACATCACTGTCATCGGCCTCACCTGAGATGACGATGAGTCTGCATACAGAAGGGACGTTAAACAGCTGGCTGTCTGGTGCAGTCAAAACAACCTGAAGCTCAGAACGCTCAAAACAGAGAAGATGATCGTTCTTTAGGAGGAACACCGCAACACTGACCCCCCTCACCATTCTGAACAGCACTGTGGCAGCAGTGGAGTCATTTATGTTCCTGGGCACTACCATCTCACAGGACCTGAAGTGGGAAACCCACATTGACTCCATTGTGAAAAAGGCCCAGCAGAGGTTGTACTTCCTTCGCCAGTTAAGGAATTTCAACCTGCCACAGGCGCTGTTGATCCAGTTCTACTCAGCGGTCATTGAGTCTGTCCTCTGCACTTCAGTAACTGTCTGGTTTGGTTCATTTACAAAATCAGACATCAGCAGACTACAAAGGACAGTTCGGACTACTGAGAGGATTATTGGTTGCCCCCTGCCCTCTCTTCAAAACTGTACACTTCCAGAGTGAGGAAAGGGGCTGGAAAAATCACTGGATCCCACTCACCCAGCCCATTACCTCTTTGAACTGTTGCCTTCTGGCCGGCACTACAGAGCTCTGAGCACCAGAACCATCACCCATCTCATGAACAGTTAAAACTGCCCCATTGAGCAATAATTATGTGCAATACATAGCTTAGTCTATTTACATTTATCCAACATATCCTACCTATTCTGCCATACATTCCCTTGCACTATCTGTATATAACATGTTCGTTCGTTCGCTCATTCTTTCATTTATTCTTTCTTTTTTCTTTTGTTGTTTGTTTGTTCGCTCTCTTTCTTTCATTTGTTCTTTCATTAATTAATCCGTTCTTTATCATTCGTTTTTTCTTTCTTTCTTTCTTTCTTTCATTGTTGTTGACAATAATTTGCAAAATGGCTCTATTGTTTGTGCCGATGTAAGTTGCAATATTACGTTTATGTTATGAATTAAACTGATTAATCTCAGGATGCGTTTGAGAGAGGTAATTTTAACCTGTTTGTGAAGAAGTTCAGTTTATTCATGTTTAAGTGGCAAATCCACTTATTTTCCAATATTTATATTTTATTTTTTATTATTATTATTTTCAGAAACATTGTTGCCATCAACTGTATGTTTAAAATCTTTTCTTTTTTGTGTCTTCATTATTGTTGATGAAATAAGAAAAAAAAACATCGTCAATGAACATTTTTGCCACTAATTTTGATGACGAGATTAACATTGATCATCACAATGCATTCTGGAATTGCCTTTGCTGTGCGATGCAATTAGAATTTGGCCAAAATGATGCAACTTAGAGAGCAGCATAATTATCTTGGAACAGGTGCATAGGCATCTCACTAGGTTTTGGCGCAGAGCCTAAGAAGCAAATCGCCCTGTTCAAGATGCATAACATGACATCTGACGATTACTGTCAGATAATAGTTATGCTGTGATGTCCAGCAGTTTAGCTCGAGGCCAGTCGTGCTAAAGTAGCCAGTCATTCTGCAATGTTTAAGTATCCCATGAGGCATTTGCTAACAGTGTGCCGTTTGAGTCAACCACTGTTATCACAGCAGTAGGTTCTTCATCATGAATGAATATTTCAACAGTCTATTGTTTAAAGAATGAATTGGCTCCCTTCTTAAACAATTGCTTTTATGAATTATAAGAGATGAGATCAGACCGTTGACGAGAGGCTGGGCGAAGCCAGAGGTGAGTTTGGTTTGTGGAGAGATGGCACTTTCACAAGTTCAGATATTGTGAGAGGGATCTAGAGTGCTTTGAGAGAGGTGATACAGGGTCAGATCTACCTTTCACTGCCATACCGCAGGGTCTCGATGTGTGAAACGGGCGATGAGAGAGCGAGAGACTGAAATGAAAAAAAGAGAGATGTGGGTTGCTGTGCATTTTTAACACTGTGCCGTGGGATTCAAGAGGTGACAAGCCATTCATTAAAACACACTTACACTTCCAGTACAAACACCAGTATTTGGGAGTAGTTAACTAAAGTAGCGATGCTACTAACTTACTGAAACTCAATTTCAGTAAAACAAGCTACATTTAGCACCGTAGCATCACAAAACATCACATTGTATTGTGAACGCAGCAATAGAGCCGAGGAAATTATCAAACACACTCACCCAAACTGTCCTCTCTCTCTCATGTAGCGCTGGGAAAACTAAATCAAGTAAGTGAATCAGTTCTTTCAGACAGTTCATGTAAATTAACCGGTTAAAATAAATTATTCTCTTAAATTAAAGGCACATCCACACATACATTTGCACGTGAAATACAGTCATCTCAATGGGAATCTGCAAGATCATGAATTTCGCGCGATGGACTTCTGTTGGCGAAGAATTTTTTCACGCTGATTTTGCCTCGAGTTCAAGTTTGGTGAACTTTGACAGGCGAAATCGCCGCGTTGACCAATAGGAAGTTAGCGTGACCTCTGTGTGGGCGGTGCACGGAATTTCGCTGTGAGAAGGCATGTGTGACCGCGCCTTTAGCCTTGGGAACTCCGATTCATTTTAGTGAGTCGGTTCTTTTGGATGGATCATGTAACTAAGATGGTTTAAATAAACGATTCTCTTATATTTAGCATTGGGATCTCTGATTAATTTTAATGAGTCGGTTCTTTCGGACGGATCATGTAACTAAGATGGTTTAAATAAACGATTCTCTTATATTTAGCGTTGGGAACTCCAATTCATTTTAGTGAGTCAGTTCTTTCAGACAGTTCATACAACTGAACAAGTTAAAATAAATGTTACTTTAATGTTTATCATTTGGAACTCCGATTCATTTCAGCGAGTCGGTTCTGTTGGATGGTTCATGTAATAGAACCGGTTAAAATAAACGATTCCCTTGCATTTAACGTCGGGAACTCTGATTCATTTTAGTGATTCGGTTCTTTCAGACTGTTCATGTAACTAAAACGATTAAAATAAACGTTTCTCTTACACTTAACGTTGGGAACTCCGATTCATCTTAGTGAGTCGGTATTTGTTCGGACGGTTCATGTAAATGAATTGGTTAAAATAAACAACTGCCTTACATTTAAGCGTCGGGAACTTCAATTAATTTTAGTAAGTCCGTTCTTTTGGACAGTTGATGTAAATGAACAATTCTTTTATATCCAAGCAAACACAAAACGACCCCCTAACGTTAGCGTTCTTGTTTGGTTATTTTATTTTATTTTATTTTTTTTACGAATTTCTAATGTTCTAGGAATGTTCTCTTGAGGTTCTATTTTTTTATAACCATAACCTAACATTCCCAGAATGTTGCAGGGAGGTTTTTGTGTGAAATTATTAATATAACTTGTACAAAACATTATTCTTTTCTGCCTTCTTTTTGAAGTGAAATATTTAGTGGATTGCTGCTGTTTATCACTATTTCAGTTCAGTAAACTGTATGTATAAGTGTGTTTTCTAGATGTTGTTTTATGTGTATGACTTTCTTTCTTCTGCAGAACACAAATTAAGATTTTTAGAAAATCTGAAGGTCCATACAATGCAAGTGAATGGTGACCAGAACTTTAAAGCTCCAAAAATCACATAAAGGCATAAAAGTAATCCATAAGACTCCAGTGGTTTAATCCATGTCTTCAAAATAATTCATTTTTTACTGTAAATCTACACTTTCACTTTCACATTCACATTCACATTCAGCCACCTACTTGTTGGGGCTGGTCAAAGGTGGAGATTTATATACAGGTGCATCTCAATAAATTAGAATGTCGTGGAAAAGTTCATTTATTTCAGTAATTCAACTCAAATTGTGAAACTCGTGTAATAAATAAATTCAATGCACACAGACTGAAGTAGTTTAAGTCTTTGGTTCTTTTAATTGTGATGATTTTGGCTCACATTTAACAAAAACCCACCAATTCACTATCTCAAAAAATTAGAATATGGTGACATGCCAATCAGCTAATCAACTCAAAACACCTGCAAAGGTTTCCTGAGCCTTCAAAATGGTCTCTCAGTTTGGTTCACTAGGCTACACAATCATGGGGAAGACTGCTGATCTGACAGTTGTCCAGAAGACAATCATTGACACCCTTCACAAGGAGGGTAAGCCACAAACATTCATTGTCAAAGAAGCTGGCTGTTCACAGAGTGCTGTATCCAAGCATGTTAACAGAAAGTTGAGTGGAAGGAAAAAGTGTGGAAGAAAAAGATGCACAACCAACCGAGAGAACCGCAGCCTTATGAGGATTGTCAAGCAAAATCGATTCAAGAATTTGGGTGAACTTCACAAGGAATGGACTGAGGCTGGGGTCAAGGCATCAAGAGCCACCACACACAGACATGTCAAGGAATTTGGCTACAGTTGTCGTATTCCTCTTGTTAAGCCACTCCTGAACCACAGACAACGTCAGAGGCGTCTTACCTGGGCTAAGGAGAAGAAGAACTGGACTGTTGCCCAGTGGTCCAAAGTCCTCTTTTCAGATGAGAGCAAGTTTTGTATTTCATTTGGAAACCAAGGTCCTAGAGTCTGGAGGAAGGGTGGAGAAGCTCATAGCCCAAGTTGCTTGAAGTCCAGTGTTAAGTTTCCACAGTCTGTGATGATTTGGGGTGCAATGTCATCTGCTGGTGTTGGTCCATTGTGTTTTTTGAAAACCAAAGTCACTGCACCCGTTTACCAAGAAATTTTGGAGCACTTCATGCTTCCTTCTGCTGACCAGCTTTTTAAAGATGCTGATTTCATTTTCCAGCAGGATTTGGCACCTGCCCACACTGCCAAAAGCACCAAAAGTTGGTTAAATGACCATGGTGTTGGTGTGCTTGACTGGCCAGCAAACTCACCAGACCTGAACCCCATAGAGAATCTATGGGGTATTGTCAAGAGGAAAATGAGAAACAAGAGACCAAAAAATGCAGATGAGCTGAAGGCCACTGTCAAAGAAACCTGGGCTTCCATACCACCTCAGCAGTGCCACAAACTGATCACCTCCATGCCACGCCGAATTGAGGCAGTAATTAAAGCAAAAGGAGCCCCTACCAAGTATTGAGTACATATACAGTAAATGAACATACTTTCCAGAAGGCCAACAATTCACTAAAAATGTTTTTTTTATTTGTCTTATGATGTATTCTAATTTTTTGAGATAGTGAATTGGTGGGTTTTTGTTAAATGTGAGCCAAAATCATCACAATTAAAAGAACCAAAGACTTAAACTACTTCAGTCTGTGTGCATTGAATTTATTTAATACACGAGTTTCACAATTTGAGTTGAACTACTGAAATAAATGAACTTTTCCATGAAATTCTAATTTATTGAGATGCACCTGTATATATATATATAAGCACTTAAATATTGATCTGTTTCTCACCCACATCCATCATATCGCTTCAGAAGACATGGATTAAACCACTGGAGTCTTATGAATTACTTTTATGCTGCCTTTTTTTGGTCCTTTTTGGACCTTCTGAGTTCTGGTCAGTGATGCAAATCAGTGTCACCAAAATTAAAAGTCAGTTGACATAATTGAATTCTGGTTTCATATCATCACACTGTTACAGTATATATCTAAATATTTGTATTTTCTTTAAATAGCTACAATGTAGCAGTGTAGCTAACTACTTTTCTTAAAGAGTAGCTTGTTTGTACTTTAACTACTTTAGTTATTATTAGCCTAAAGCCTGGAAAGATGCAGTTTTAAAGTACATTCCCCAACAATGGCACACACAAACGCATCCACTCACAAGATATACATCCATCAATCCATCCCTCTCTTCATCACCTCATTATCCCTTCATTACTCGGCTCCTGCCTCACGGGTCTTTCCCCGCCGGGCAGCACCGTTCCGGCCCGTGGTGCAAGTGTGAAAAGAAACATGAGCTATTACGGAGCGTGTAATGTTGGGATTACACACACGCTCCCACACGGCAGCTCCTCTCCACAGACAGGACTTCATCAGTCTAGCTCACTCACAGCCTCCTCCGTTCTGTCTGCTGCTTTATGAAGGCCAAATCACATTTGCAGGGCTTCAATAATTGATTACATGGGGCCATATGATTTTCCTTCTTTTGACTTCATAAACGAGGACCTGGCAAACAAACGCAGAGGAGCGGCAGAGAGTGTCTCCGAAATGCTCTCTGTCTTTCTGTCTGTCCCTCTGGCTATTACATTAAACAGTGCTTCCTCTTTATTCTTTATTAGACATGAACAATTCCACTCTTGTTAATGAGGGGAACTCTTCCTCCCTGTGTCTCTGAAGATGCTAATAGCTGCGAGAGAGGGAGGGCGAGCTGTCAGCGCTGGTTCTTGTTTAATTAGTTCAAGACAAAAGATGTCACAATGTCACAAAGACTGAAGCTCATTGAGAGAACGCACTGGAATTCCGAGATGTACTTGACGTGAGATGAGGCTTAAATAATGAAAGCCGGAGTAATTTGGGATTGCTTATGCTACAGCGCAGGTTTAAAACTTCTGTTCTAGTTAACTTGATGACATAATGACAAAGTTATGTGGCTCGCTCTTCACACACATGAAACTTTCTAAATTGGTCTTTCTACCTGATGGGTAGTGATGCCAAATGAGTCACCGCAGGTCTCATTAGCAGCAAATAATAAAATGCATCTAACAATTTTTTTATTTATTTTTTATTAAATAAAATAAAATAACAAATAAAAAAGCCAGACAAATGAACAAAACTATGCAAGATAAAGGAAAATAAAGCCCAGTTGGGTCACCACTTGATATCCAATGTAAAATCTGGATGAGAATGGTTGAAAAGCACTGTTCTAAATCACAAGCAATATCTTTCGTCACGTCCTCCTGATGAATAACTCACAGCAGTTTGTGTTTGCATTTGACTTAACCTGGCAGTTTGAATTAAGCTGTACGATGACACGCTCCCTCATGAGGTTTATATGCAGTATGATTTTGTGTGTGTGTGTGTGTGTGTGTGTCAGGCTTCAAAAGCAGTTTCGTTTTTATAACTTACATCAACACAGGACACAATGACGCTCACGGGTCTGAGAGTCTGCTGTTGTACCAAATGTTAAATAGCTGCAGAACAGTACTGCTTTGTAATGCAATGAAAAGTCAAGTTAATGGAGTTGAGTAGTTCTCATTTCATGCTTGAATGTGGCCTTGCTGCCTTTAAAAGTGAATCATATACACTTTCAGAGAGTCACACAAGATTTCGTAAGTGGTTATGAGGGGTTACGCAAACTTGAATTTTGACATGATAATGTTATGGCTGCTGTCACCTTTTGACATTAATGCAAGTGCTTGAAGTCAAGAGTGTGTTACACTTTTAGACCATCTCTTTAGTGCAGCTGTTACTATATACTTCTGTATTTATTAGGTCGCAATCAAGATGCCAAATGTCAACCCTCTTGCAAAGGCACACTGTGAAAAATCCAACTCAAAAGTCAAATTATAACCGAACAAAATAATTTGGCACAAAAAATAAATAATTGTAACCAGTATACTGACTAAAGACTTTGCGCTCCCATTCAATTGCATTCGAACCCTGGAGACCGGAAACACAAGCTCGTGTGAAGTAATTTTGCTGCGTATCAATCATCATGTAAACTTTCAACTGCAAATTTGTATGATGAGTAGACGTGTGACCAATAGAAGATTGAAATGTCACACTAACATCTTATAAATGAATACATACTGTCACTGGTGTAGAACTGGGGGAGACAGGGGGCACATGTCCCCCCAATGCTGTGAAGGGTGTGATTTGTCCCCTCCAATCATGCATCTGTCCTTGTTTGTATATTTTTATCAACGCTGAAAATAATTTTGTATGAGACAACTTGGAATTGGGTGGCTGTGGGTCTGACATAATGAGACAAAAAACTGAAGTCTCTATTATGAACAACTAGACGGCGGTGTCATGTGGTACCTGTTACTTTTCTCAGCGCTGGCCAGGATGCATGAGCTCACAGTCGTTTATTATTACTGGATGAGGATTTTTAAAAATGCTTTTATAGATAATGCTGAGACAGATTTTTATTCACAGGTATGAATCCTGGGCAATTATCAGTTTTTATTAAAAACAACTATCCAGTGTAAAATGTCTCCAAATGGATATAAAGCACTCTTAGATTTAAATACGGATGCATGGAGGATTCGGTATTTAGAGCGTCAAGCGCCCCCTGCAGGAATAAAACTCACAAGACAGTCAGTGGCTGACAACATGTGCAATTTTGGTCTGTAGGTCTGTTACCCACACAAAACTATCGTATGAATTTAGAAAACATGAAATACATCACATGAGTCATACGTGGAGTCATTGGAGATGTTAAAGATGTCCATAGAAATGATCAGTTGTTTTTCATGGTGAGGAAAGCAGACAGGCATTTCAGATGAGCAGGTAAGAAGAATATTTTTCTGAAAGGGTGTTTTTTATGAAACATTAACCCTAATGCTTTTTCTGAATGTTTGATTTTATACAATGTATAAATATTTATGGGTATGCATTGAATTAATGATGTCACGATTATGCGCGATTAAAAATATCACACTTAATTTAACCGTAAGAATTTAGAATCCATGGTTAAAAACCGTGAAATGCTTTATTTGCACATGGCAAAAATATTATATATAATGTATAAATCTATATCATATAAAATAGTTTTTCGTAAGATTTTGTAAACCTAAATGGGAAAACTATTGTGCCTGTGTGGGTACTGGAGCTGTTGCTATGGTTACGGATGGTGGCCGTGTGGTGCTTTAATGGCCAGGTGTCGCAAACTAAACATGAAACTGAAGCTTAAACACATTAATTCCAAAATATAAGAGGAATTCAATCTATCAGAATCATATCATTTTAAAAAAAGTGACTTAAATTGGCAGCTTGGCAGCATAAAAATGACTGACTGAAGATGACGGATGTAAAACAAGCAGACAGAAGTCATAGTAAGAAACACATTCTACAAATGGGATGGGATGCTCCACTAATTGTCCAACATCAAACTAGTAAAAATGTTTTCTCCCCTTTCCTCCCCAATTTGGAATGCCCAATTCCAAGTCCTTGTGGTGGTGTAGTGACTCGCCTCAATCTGGGTGGTGGAGGACATATCTCAGTTGCCTCCGCGTCTGAGACCGTCAATCTGCGCATCTTATCACGTGACTTGTTGAGCACGTTACCGCAGAAACGTAGCGCGTGTGGAGGCTTCATGCTATTCTCCATGGCATCCACACACAACTCACCACGCGCCCCACCGAGAGTGAGAACCACATTATGGCAACCACAAGGAGGTTACCCCATGTGACTCTACCCTCCCTAGCAACCGGGCCAATTTGGTTGCTTAGGAGACCTGGCTGGAGTCACTCAGCACGCCCTGGATTCAAACTCGCGACTCTTGGTGTGATAGTCAGCGTCAGTACTCGCTGAGCTACCCAGCCCCCCCCAAACTAGTATGTTTAATATTTTTAGCTGTGTTGATTTTAAAGTGATGAATTAAAGATGCCACTTTCTGTAATGTTTAAGCATGCTGACAGCGTGCGGTGCATTTGCGTGTAGTTACCATCATCGAGTAAACTTTGAAAAGTTGCGCCTAAATCGTCCTCATTATTTAAAGCATTGCTTCTGTACAGTTTCACCACATTCAACAATAAATGTCAGTTTTAGTCATGATCGGACTTTAAATCGCCTGCTGTGAGCAATGTTCCGTTATTATTCCTAGTCCACAGGTTTATTTGTAAGGTGTCATGGACAGTATTTAGAGTCTGTTGCCGATTCTTTATGTTGGGGTGTCTGACAGAACAACGGATTGGTTTAATAAAATGATGCAGAAGAAAAAACTGTTGAATGCTGTGAACTACATGTTATGTACCCACAATAATCATACATTTATGCACTTTTGAAGCACTTTGTTTACACTTAAGCACATCACTGAGCTCAGGATGCACATAAGCGGTGTTGTACCCTAGATTGGAGCATCTCTTATCACCTTTTTTGTGTGTGTGTGTTTATCAGTTTTCTTATTATAGGACTTCCCTTAGCATGCACAAATCCCCCAGAAATATGTCCACTTAGACGTTTAGACAATTGTTATGTGATATGCATTTTTTCATCAGTGCTGTTGCATAATAATAAAATGTTCAAATAATTGTAAAACCGGTTAACTGCAATTTTTTTCTCAGACGGTAATCTAACCATCAATAACTCACACTGTGGCATCCCTACATTGAATATAATTTTTAATTTATCTGTGCATTAATTTGAACTGTTATTATGCATTGTGTAATGTGTTGTAATGAACACCCCCCCCCCCCCCCACACACACACACACATTTGGTCCCCCTCAATGTTCAAACCAAATCTACACCATTGTGTACTATATGTTAAAGCAGCATGTTTTGGTAACACTTTACAATAAGGTTGTATTTGTTCATATTATTAAATGCATTAGGTAAGCTACCATGAGCTAACTATTAAATATATTTATTGTACAGCATTTATTCATCTTGTTTAAAGTTAATTTATGAAAATTAGGGCTGTCAATTGAACATGTTAATTCAGTGATTAAATATACATATATAAAAATAACACTTCATGTCACACAGTCATGTCCTCGGACCGTAATAAAGAATATCACTTATAGAATGAAACGCTCCAAAAATAATTAAAAAATATATTTATAATTACTTATTCATTATATATTTTGAATATGTATTGAATATATTGATATATATATTGAAGTTAATTTGAGTCTATTTAAAATAGTGCTTGTAATATATTGCTTTATTTTATTTTTTACTTTTTTTCCCTACTGTGCAACATTTATCTTTTACTCTCAAATGCACATCAGCCAAGGCACAATATCTTTGCCCTCTGACCTCTGACCACTGATCTTTGTTCGGATGCTGCTCTATCTCTTGTCTTTTTCACCTCCTCTGCAGTAGTTGTTAGACAGGTAATGCAGAGGAGGATATTGATGATATTCTCTGGACGTGAACTCCTCATTCCCTCCTACACATTCAAGCCTTTGCCCTCGTTTGGCACGTTGGCCGTCCACCTGACAAACTCCATCCTTGAGAGGTGGAACTATGAAACAAACCTGCAGCTTAAGAGAGCGTAAGTCAAACTGCCAATATGCAAAGCACCTTAATTGCAACCAGTTCAGACAAAAGAACATAAATGGCCTTCTGGTTGCTGCGAGGTGAGAAGCTGCTGACTTACGCTCAAACACAAATCCAGCATCGGCAATGCATGCCTTTTTTTCAAGGGCCTGGAAGATATTTAACTTGATTAGAACTGCCAGTAAGCCTGCAGGTACACTTCAGGCTCTGGTATGGATTTTCAGGAGGGGGAAACTAGTGATCTAGGAGGATCTAGTTCCTGTTCCCCTGTGTAGCCATAATACACCCAAAGCATGAATTCTGATGCTGGTTTCGCTGTCAATGTTGCAAGCGCTCACATTTTCGTCTTGCCTTTAACTGAGCTGAAAATGCCTTGCTGAAAAAAAAAAAAAAAAAGAGATAACACTGTACAACACTGTTAGGTCCCATTAGTTAAAGCTGAAGTGTGTTACGTCTACGCCACTGAAAAGAATTGTGAAAACAAACAATGTTTTCAAACAGCTTTCTGAACACAGCCTCATCTGCTGTTGATCGAACAAACAGATAGCCCCGCCCCCAACTCACGCTATTGGTCGAGTCAGGTTTGTTGTGTCAGGGTGGACAGGAATTTTTATGCTCAATCGACAGCATTTGTGGCATAATGTTTATTAACACAAACATTTATTTGGACTCGTCCCTCCTTTCCAAAAATAAAGGTTCAAGTGAGGCACTAACAATGGAAGTCAATGGGGTCAATTTTTGGAGGGTTTAAAGACAGAAATGTGACGATTATAATTTTATAAAAGCGCTTACATTAATTATTCTGATAAAACTCAGGTATTATTTGAGCTGTAAAGTCGTTTACATGTTTATGGCATTGTGTCGTCATGGCAATGAAGTTGTAAATATATAACTTTCCACAGAAAGTTTGTAAGTGATTTTATCACTGAAATCATGTTAACACACATATTGTTTATGTCTTGTGTCTATACTTTTTTTTTTTTTTAAAGTGAGTATTTTAATGTTTACAGATTGACCCCATTGACTTCCATTGTAAGTGTCTCGCTGGAACACAGATTTGTGCTTTTATTAATGAAAAGGAGGGACGAGTCGAAATTATTTTTGTGGTAATCAACATTGTCACAAATGCTGTCGATTGAGCTTAACTTGCATTGGGAATATTTCTTTAACTAATGTAGTCACCTGATGTTAACAAATTGATCCTTATTGTAAAATGTTACCAAAAAGGCTGAACCAGCCTAAGAGTATATGCTGGTTTTAGCTGGTTTAGCTGGTCTTCCAGTCTGACCGGTTGACAAGTACCTCTAAAACCAGCTTGGCCATACTGGGAGATCAGCTGACTTTTTTATTTTTCACAAGGTCGTCTCCTGTTTTTACACAAAAGGTTTTATATTTATGTCATAATGATCTCTAATGCATTCTGTTCTTCTATTAACCGGTTTGCCGAACATTTGTATATCATCCTTCTAATTGAAGACAATCCGTTTAGCTATTGCACCTGCTTAATATGACAAAACGAGACACAAATGGAGAATAATATTTTACCTCATGAAATTAAATCTGAAATACATTCTGATTAGGTTCGTTCTCAGCGTGGATTTCATAATGCCTGCGATTTATCCTGCCCCAAGAGAGGACACTAATGATGAGAAACATCAGTCAAAGCCGCCTTCAGCCGAAGAATTGGGTTAACTCAGAAGTTAACATAGTGCTAACATTAGTTCAGAAGGAGTGAGGACCTCAAGAGATTATCCCATTGTATAAATCAATAAAATCACAATGTAAAATATTAATATTACATGCTAAAATTATCTTTTAAGCGCCTAATTAATATATTATACTCGTATACTGTTTTATTTATTATTTATTTATTTATTTATTTAAAATGATTGGTTATTAGCTTAGCAAGCTTTTCTCAGCAGGGATGCACCAATACACAAAAAAGAAAAGCTAAATAAGTCTATATACTATCAATATTGTGATGTATGGCCAGTTTCTTTTCATTTAGAATGAGAGCCACAGGAAAGACACAGCCAGCACAAATACAGAAACCGTAAAGTCTACACTCTTGGTTTATAGCCTGTCCTCAAGAGAAAGTTCAAAGCTGTTACTCTATAAAGACTGTAGAGCGAAATCCGTTACAGAAACAGCACTACATAATGAGAGGAAAAGTTGGCCGTCACCTCCAATCACACACCTTCTGATCCCTTGCACCCCTCTGGCCTAACTGCAGCAGTTTATCTCCAAGAAATAATTACGGCTAAAGTTAAGAGAAACAGAACAGCAAAAGGAGACAAAACTCAGTCTAAGGCCTGACATTTTTAGCACCTCTCTGCTGTGTTTCTGCCTTCATCCACTTTTATGAGGCTCGTTCCAATGAATAAATGGTCAGGAAAAGGTCACTGGATTCCCTAGATGCATGTTAGCTTTGGCGCAACCTTGCAAGCTATGAGAGAAGTTTCCTTTCACGCACCGTTCAGAGGGAGAGAAACAGCAGAAAGGCCGTCCGCCGATAGGCTCTGGAAGGAAAACATTCAGTCATAGTAAAAGTGTTCACTGTTGTGCTTTCAACAAAGGCGTGAACTACAATCCCATGAAGCACTGCGAAGGATGTAATGGAATTAAAAACAATTTATTCAATGTCCAAATATTCAGATATATACAGATATATAGTTTGAGAGTGGGCATTCGCTTCAGAGCTCTTTTGGCGCACTTTGTTTGCTGCAGTTCTCTGATTGGTGGATCTTTCTTTTCTGGATAATGGGTAGTGTAGTTCTTCACCAGGAGCTAATATTTTATTTTATATATTTTTTTTTTAATGAAGTTGAAATAATTTTGACTGGTATATCAGAAGCATATGCCATTGATTAACAACCTAAAAGATCACAGTAAGTTTATCTTTAAAGGTTTATAAGTTATTGTTGTAGGGTCATTGCAAATAAGATTGTCTGAGGTGGTAAAAATGAGAAATATTTTAAAAACTCAGTTTAAAACATATTTGTCAAGTTTGAAGGAATCTAATCGTTGTGTCCATGTTGGTTTCACAAATGTTAAAACAATAAACTGCATTTCCTACTATATATATATATATATATATATATATATAGTAGGAATTTTGTAGGAAATGCAGTTTATTTTTTTTACATTTGTGAAACCAACATTATGTTCGTGCCAAGAATATCAAGACGGTTTTTTCAGGGTTACTGGGCAAATGACCTAAACAAAATGTGCCTTTTTATAAAAAATGTTATGATCCTAATATTTAATTATCTGACAAATTAATGATATATATATATAAAAAAACTTCACGAACAGTCTTGAGGGTTGTGACAGTCCTCTGACTTTCTTGTGAAGGAGGAAGCGGGAGTCGGGCAAACAATCCAACGTAAATGTTTATTTTGCACATTTTCGGTTTACACAAACGGGTTGATTTTCTGCTCAACATAAGCACACGCAGTCAGCTACATGTGTCTCTCTCTCCCCTCCGTTGGTCTGCACTTCTATCCCTCTCCAGCTATCACTGAAACACAGAACAGCTATTGGAGATACATTTCCACAGGTGTCAAACATTACCATTCTTCCTCTCCTGGCCTCACTCTCCACAGATGTCGCTCGGCCACGCCCACATCACCACAAGGGTATAAAGGGGTCCTCTGTTTTTTATTTTTTATTTATTTATTTTTTCACATGACAACAAAAATACCTAAATGTTGGTTACACCATATGACTTTGATTTGGTGGTGATTTTTTTTTTTATATATATATATATATATATATATATATATATATATATATATATATATTAATCATATTTTACATTTAAATGGTTTGACTTCTATTTATTATTATTATTATTATAATTTATTTTTAGGAATAATTATAAAAGATTATAATGCACTACTCATGACATCTTTTTTTTTTAAGTATTTCAGGTTTTAATGGGACTTTTGATTACACTGGACGGTTACACCACATGACACTTATGAAACCCCAGAAAAACTACCAAACTGACTTTGGACTCAGTCATTGAAAACATGTACGTAACTGTTTTGTGTGAATTGCATTTGTAATGTATTTTTCAATCATTTAAAATATATGGACAAAAAATGAGTGCACCATTGGCCCATTAATCTATGGAAACTAATGAATGAGATTTTTACTTCCAGAATCAGATGTTGCACTCTGTATACAGGTAGAGTCTGTTTGATTTGTTCTGTTTTCGATGACATTAGCTTAACATGGCTGTGTGTTTTATTCCTCCTAATCCAGGTCACGGCACCACTGTGACAATTCTTCACAGAATTGAAAACTTTCTTGTGAAGGAGGAAGCGGGAGTCGGGCAAACAATCCAATGTACATCTTTATTTTGCACACTTTTCAGTCTACACAAACAGGTTGCTTTTCAACTTAACATAAGCACACGCAGTCAGCTTTGTGTGTCTCTCTCTCCCCTCCGGTGGTCTGGACTGCCCTTTTATCCCTCCCTTGTTTGTGTATGTGTGTGTGTGTGTGTGTGTGTGTGTAAAGTGGTCAGTGGCTCCTCAGAACACATTTACATTATTTTAGCATTTGTGTGTGTGTGTGTGTGTGTGTGTGTGTGTGTGTGTGTTTGTAAGAAAGAGGGCGAGTGTGTGAGAGAGTATGTACTTGTGTGTATATGTGTGGTCATGCATTCGTCAGGGGTTGCATCTACATTTTAAACCTCCTCCATGGCAGCAATTAAAATGCTTCTGAATTTGTAATTTTAAGAAGTGTCTAATTACAGAGTCGTCTTGACTATTGGGGACAGGTTGTCTATCAGAGGCAGTTTGATTGATTAGAAACACACTGAGACCAGCTTGAGCATTTGAAGAAACATGCTTCCCCCTAGTGGCGGGATCGAAACTCTGATTCAATTCAGAGCAGGACACACAAGCTTTTTAGAGATACCCTAAACGTGATGGGCCCACTTACACAGTCTGTCCAAAATATGCATGCTCTATTGGATGGGCTCTTTACTTTATAATGGATGAAAAATTTAACATGGTGAAATTTTTAAGCAGCATTTAAAATTAATTAAAGGTATGTGAGGTCAGTGTCAATATCCATGTGTATTTCAAGCATTTGAAGTTTTGCATTTGGCAGACGCTTTCATCCAAAGCAACTTTCATACAAAGCAGTGCATTTAGGGTATACATTTTATCACTATGGTTTATCATTGTATTCCGCAGGGAACTGAACCCACAGCCTTGCCGTTGCTAATGCCAGATGGAGGAACAAGCTCATAAGAGAGCTAATAAGACACAGTGTGTGTAACAGCAGATTACTGGGACTAGGTCTTCATTCTAAGCACTATTCAATGTTTAGTTTTTACTCTTGGGTTTTGTGGGCTTTCATGGGCCCCAGCTCTCAGCTATAATGTATGAGCCCTTAGCAGCATGACTTGGTTATTATCATACCAAATGCATCACTACGGCGCAGGCAGAAAAAATGACCTCAGGATATGCTAAGTGAGGCCCGTCAATCTCTATTTGGTGTCTCTGCACCTTATATGTATATAAAGCAAAGAAATATATAAATTTAATCTCAAAAGAGAATACTGTGCAGGTACCATGGTACATTGTGAAAAACATGGTACTTTATATATATATATATAAAACTGTGTTTTTTGCCCACACGTTTTGATTTTTAGGGGCATTTTTGTCAATTATGGTGGCGTTTTTGCACTGAGCCCCACTAAATTTCTGACCCTGTATTATATTTGTAGATTTTTACTATTATATAGATATTTTAGATCCCTTAACTAAACATAACTTGTGCACTTGTAACATCATAACAACCACCCCACAACACCCTGTGGCGGTGAGTATTTCATGAGAAAGTACCACTGAACTTTTCTTCAGAAAAAGTAAAAATCTATTTAACCTCACATGTTCCATGATTCAGACAATTATGCACTTTTTCTTTAATTGTTTAATTTGTTTCTATGTGACAAATTCAGTCACATCATGCTGGGTCTTAAAGGCCTGTTTTAAATTTCGCCCTCAATTAGGAGAGAGAAACACATAGTTGAGCTGCATTAAGTAACAGTGACACGTGCATTGCTCTCTCTCTCTCTCTCTCTCTCTCTCTCTCTCTCTCTCTCTCTCTCTCTCTGTGTGTGTGTGTGTGTGTGTGTGTGTGTGTGTGTGTGTGTGTGTGTGTGTCTGTGTTTTTCTTTATCTTTCTCTCCCTCTCTGTGAGTTCACGGTAATTGAGGCAGCATGCAGCAGAGAAAATTACTGGCACAACAAATGAAGGTTGCAGGTGGTTTAGTGGCACCCCACAATGACATGTTACAACACTGAGCAACCAGTCAAAGCTACACACACACACACACACACACACACACACACACACACACACACACTTACACACACACATGCACACACACACACACACACACACACATACACACACACACACACACACACACACACTTACACACACACACACTTACACACACACACACACACACTTACACACACACACACACACACACACACACACACTTACACACGCACATGCACACACACACACACACACACACATGTTGGTGCAGCTATCATTATGAGGACTCTCCACAGACATAATGATTTTTATACTGTATGAACTATAGATTCTATCCCCTAACCAGTGTATATATATATATATATATATATATTGTCATTTTGAAGCCTGGGTCTAAAATAATTTGCATGATACAAAAGAACAATGTTGCATGTGACCGACACCTCTGTAATGTTTGTTTGCAACATATGTTTTAACAGATGAGCATCTAGAATTATGGACAGGTGGACAAGAAACCAAACTAAAACAGAAACCAAATGCCCTGTGTGTACTTGTGGATTGTATCAATTGAAGCATCTTCAATGCAGTGTATCAGTTTCGATAGCTGCATGCTACCACCCGTAAGCGAATAGGACATGTCAGCATACAGTCATTCAGTGAAGTTTATCCCTTACTAACGTGAGCATTCAGTCCACAATTTGCATTTTAATCTGATTGACTATGCTAACAGCTCATGTTATATTCAAAAGACAGAGATTTAGAGAGAGAGTGAAGAAGAGATGGTGGACTCCAGCCCAACTGGTCTGATGTGTATTCTTCTCACATGGAGTTGACCTTGAGGTGAAGCTGTTACTGCCACACGCAGCACACGGCATTACAATGGCCACTGGCCCACATCATTCCCCTGTCCTATCAGCTTTCTCCTGAGGACTCTCCATAGTCATAATGATTTTATACTGTATGAACTATAGATCTATCCCCTAACCCTAACCCTACCCCTAAACCTAACCCTCACAAAAAACTTTCTGCATTTTTACATTTTCAATAAAACATCGTTTAGTATGTTTTAAAGCGATTTGAATTATGGGGACACTAGAAATGTCCTCATAAACCACATTTATAGCATATTACCCTTGTAATTACCAGTTTATAACCTAAAAAATGTCCTTGTAATTCACCCAGACACACTCTCACACGCACACACACTCACACACACACACACACACACACACACACACACACTCACACAACAAATTACATATAAATGGGTATAGTTTGTAGAGGTAGTAGTATACATATGAGTTTACATGTTTGTTTATTTTACATGCACATAGGTAATGCACCTACTGTATATTTGTATACTGTATTGCACTAAACTGTAATATACTGTACCAAGGCTTTGATAAACATCATGTGAATAAGTCTTTTAGATGCTTTGTCTATGACTGTATGCTCTGTGCATCTGCAGTTGAAAAACAAAATGAAGAAGCTTAAATGTAGCAAGCTACTTTTGGCGTGTAGTTTGTAGTGTAACTTGCTACTTTCTCTGAAGTGTATTTTTTAGCTTAGCTTAGCTTAACTAATTTTTCTGTTGAGTAGTTGGTAGCAAACTATATTTTTTGAGTAGCTTGCCCAACATTGAACAGGATGTGTCTGAATGAGGTATTTATCCCGTTTTGAAGCGGTTCATTATGCTGGTGTTCAGCACGTTTAACTCACGCAACTCAAGTGCTGAAATTAACTGGACTACACTGGTTTATGTTTGGGATTTGGGCTGGGGGTTCAGATCATAAAACATGCATTCCTCTTCACTGTATTACAGCCTGTACAGCTGAAAATCACTCCCTCTGTGGTTATTTCACCCGGAAAATGCTCCCACGTGCCTATAAACCCAACAACACTTACAGCATTGGCCACTGGGGGCAGTGTTTCACATTTTGGTAATTACAGACCGATAGCTAAGGAAAAGTCAACATACTGTTTCTGATTTCACTGTGAGATCAATCTGATAAGCCGTGACTTGTTTCCACCTGTGATGCAAAGAACCGGGTACAAGTCCTGAAGAGCATGCAAGTCGACACGTGAACTGAAAGTGCCACAGAGGCACCACAGAATGATGTGTTTTTGTGTTTTTCTTGTCATGTTTGCTTTTATTACACTATCGGTTAGGTTTAGATTTAAGGTTTAGGGTAGCGAGGTTGGTTTTGTTGATTAAACACTTGATAGAGCATTCATTTTAAAAACCTAATTTGTTTGGGAGAACATTTAAATCACTTATAGTGCCACACAGTTGACATTTCACCTCAGAATCGCCACGATATGTGTAATGAACAACGCAACCAGGCAGTCACATAATTTTCACTCATGGTTGGATTCACTCATGCATTTAAATACGGTTGTCACAAACAAAACTTCACAGTGTGTGCATGGATGTTATGTCCTAAAACACCCCATTTTTGTGGATGTCATGTTTTAATAAACAGGATTATGGTTAGGAATATGCACGGCCAGAGGTATCAACAGTAATTCTTAAGTCCTTTTGAGTTTTTATTTATTTTTTTTTAATTTTTTTTATGCAAATTTAAAGAGTCTGTTTGAGCTATATTCATTTTTATATAGGGCTTTTTTCATCTTATTTTAATAGCAGTGTGGTGTGTGTGAATAGCAAAGACACAAAGCGTGTGCCCCGCTGGGTCCTAAAATGGAAGCAAGTGGTGGCACCCATTTTAAGGCTTTCTAAAGGCAGGGAACAGAAAAGTGGTGCCATGCTGACACTCCAACCGAGAACAACTCAAACTCTCACCAAATGGGTCAAAATCCTGCCCCTAGACGTATCATCCAATAAAGAGGGAATTAAATGTAGACAGAGGGAGAGAGAGACAGATACAGAGAGAGACAGCTGGAAAAGTTCAGGAGCAAAATGTCAGAAATCTTTTGTAATTTTGAGCTTTCTCTCAATTCCATTGGTGGGTCGTTTGACGAATATTCTCTGACACATCAATGGCAAAAAAAAAGCAAATGGGGGCTGAAGAAAACAGACAGGTAATGTGACTTGGAGTTCCCTAATTATCTATGAAGACAGCTAAGACCCTGAGTTAAGTGGAAGAGAGAGAGAGAGAGAGAGAGAGAGAGAGAGAGAGAGAGAGAGAGAGAGAGAGAGAGAACGGGAAGCAACAGCTTGTTCCTCTAAAACACTCAAGATTACAATTGCTAATTTATTGTGAAAACCACTCCATTAGCTTGTCATTGCTTTGCATAAGAACATGCAAACACACACACATGCTGGCATGCTGAACTTCACATTGAATTAATTAATCTTCTGACAGGTTGTGAGTCGCTGAGATCATTCTGCGATGCAGGAACGTGTGTGATGATGCAGGAAAATGAATCTGGGATTCTACAGGTGCCAACGTGAGACATGCATGTGAAAGAAAGTTGCAAAATGTTTCATACTCACATGAAGTGTGTCATTTCTTTCAAATTAGTGTAAAAAAAAAAGTTGACAACAAAATGGGCTATTTGCACTTAGTGTTTTAACACATTAAAAGCTGCACATTCTGCTTTAAATTTTGTAAGTAGAAAGCTAACAAATAACAAGCAAAAGGTTTGAAATCAGGAGTACTTTCAATGCAACTAAGGATGACATTATTAATAAAACAAAGTTTTAGTCTTTCCATAAATCATTTTGGGCTGAATTAATTGTAGAAAGTAATACTTGCAGTACACTCTCTGAAAATAGGGTACCGTTTAATGTACAAAGCCATTGCTGCAGTAGTAAATATGTTTTGAGAACATATGTGCCCCTTAAAAGAGACATTGTTTTCCCCCCAGAGAACCATAACACACAAATTTGCCTTTAATGGTGCATAATAGGTCTATAGGGTACAATTATTTCGAGAGTGTCTCAAACTGTGCTCAGATTTGCTCACACGTTTAAATTTGTAATCGAAAGTCAGGGATTTTTTATATGAACTCATCAAATTCTCCCAAGAGCAAATGATCTGAGCTTTGCTATCCACATTCATTTTACAGCTCTTCACTCTTACTGTGTGTCAACAGCTGACTGTATCTATTTTAATTTCTCCCTATTTTAAGAGAAACATCTGAGACAAAGCTGATAGTTAAATATATACAGTATATGTGATCATATATTAGATCCCCATTAAGTCTCCTGAGCTGTGAAAGTGCAACCTTTGACCAATAACCTGATGCTCATGTGCTTTAACCATCTGTACAATTGTTAAAACATTGCTCTATCAGGAGAATGTTGTTCGAAGAGATTTGAGAAAAAAAACAGGGGTGCACATGAGTGTTGGGCACGCACAGTTGACTGACAGATGGAAAGTTGAAAGATGCTCCTCCGATTCCGACAGTCGCTTTGCCAAATACAGCTCTACACCGTTGCTATGGCGGCAGATGCATCCGATGCAGCAACACAGCACTCCAGGCGAAATAATGAAATGTAAATGAGGGGCACAGGAAGTTGGGTAAAGACAAAAGGTACAGCATCAAGCTCAAGAGAAATCGCTACCAAGATCTCGCCATCTCAAACATTTTTCCCTCTCTCTCGTTCCCTCTCACCTCTACCTTATCTGTTTAGCCCCAGGTGCATTTGAATAAACATGCAATCCCAGCGCAAGGGCTTCAAATCTCAATATCTGGTCTCGACGTGCTGTTGTTAGAAACACACCAGATAGAGATGCATGACACACAGATTCAGACAGGACCATCAGCCAAACAGTTACAAAAGTGGCGGTACCATGGTACAGTGATGACATCAGATTTAGCTCAGACATATACTACAGTGAGGTACATACACAATGCAAGAAGGTAGAAATCCTGTGGTAAAGCTATGTATATAAATGTGTATATATATATATATATATATATATATATATATATATATATATATATATATATATATATATATATACAATCCTAATACAATCTGTGATAAAAAAAATAAAATAAAAAATAAATAAAAAAATAAAAATCTTAAAGCAATATTCAGGGTTCAATACAAGTCCAGCTCAGTCGACAGCATTTGTGGCATAATGTTGGTTACCACAACAGATAATTTTGACTCATCCCTCCTTTACTTAAAAAAAAAAAAAGCAATAATCGAGGTTATAGTGACTCATTTACAATGGAAGTGAATGGGGCCAATTTTTGGAGGGTTTAAAGTCAGAAATATGATGCTTATAATTTTATAAAAGCACGTACATTAATTCTGCTGTTAAAACTCATGTATTATTTGAGCTTTAAAGTAGTTTTAGGGTTTTAGGATTTATTGACATTAAATAGTCATGGCAATGAAGTTGAAAATTGCCTATAACTTTACACAGAAAAGGTTTGTAAGTGATTTTATCACACTAAAATCATGTTTACACATATATTGTTTGTCTTGTGGCTAAACTTTTAAAAAATGTGAGTATTTTAACATTCCAAAATTGGCCCCCATTCACATCCATTGTAATTTTTGTGTTAATCAGTAGCTAATATGGAACAAATGCTGTCGACTGAACTTGTATTCAACCCAAAATATTCATTTAAAGCTACACTATGTACGTTTTTTTTTTTTTTTAGAAGCGAACAACATTTTTGTACAAGAAACTTTTGTAATGTTATTTATTTTAATACAACTCTTTTCAATAAGTCTAAACAACAGCAGAACATATGCTACTTACCTGCTCATAAGACATATTTTTCGGATTTCTGTCTTTTTCTTCCTTTTGCTATTTATTTATTTATTTATTGAGGGGAGGGGGCAAGTTTTGTTGTCAGTTAGTGACATTCGCTCTGATAAGATGATCAACTGTAACCATGGTTACACGGGTACCACCATCAGATTCATCCGTGTAGAAGTGCAGAGCCGAAGCCAGACTCACGTAATTACCAAAACAGTGCTCCTCTGCAATTAGACCCTTGCAAATGATCCAGAATGCAGCAGCACGTCTGGTCTTTAATGCACCAAAGAGAGCGCATGTTACACCACTCCTTGTCTCTCTCCACTGGCTGCCGGTTGATGCACGTATCAAATTCAAGGTTTTGATGCTGGCATACAGAACAGTCACTGGGTCTGCTCCAGCATACCTAAAATAATTTCTGCAGAGCTACGTTACCACTATAAGCCTTCGGTCGGCTAAGGAATTTGCCTTGTTGTACCAACACATAGAGGCACCAAAATACTTTCCCGGACTTTCGGCTTCAACATACCACGTTGGTGGAATGACCTTCCCAACTCCGTCCGTGAAGCTTTCTTCAGACAGACTCACTTTCTGTCTTCAAACGGACACATATTGATGCATAACTCGGTCGAACGAGATCGGGTCGGCCCCAAACTCAGGTCGATGGTAGTCCTGGTGATCCCAGCACGAATGTTGGCGGTACATCCGGCCGGGCAGCTCGGACCACACCCCCCCCCGCAGCCGAACGTCCAACACAGACCCGTATAGATGCATAACTCGGCTGAGCGAGGTTGGATCGGCCTCAAACTCGGGTCGATGGTAGTCCTGGCAGTACCCGAGCAGATGATGGTGGTACATCTGGCAGGGGAGCCACGGACTTCCAACACAGACCCATAGATATGTCATATAAATTTGGGGAACATAGGAGCCTGGGAACATAAGACCTTTTTTCATGTGTTCATTATGTGTCATATAAATCTGGGGAACATAGGACCCTGGGAACATAGGAATGACCCCCTTGTCTCCACTAATGAACCCTGATACAGGGACAATAGTTACCCTTCTGTACTCTGTACTTTTACCCTTCTGTGCATGCAGTAGCATGATGGTAATACCATGGTAATACTTCGTCAGTGTTCCATCTCCTTTTCTTCCTCTCACTCTATTTTTTCCCTCTCTTATACACACGTAAAGTCACAAAGACCGACTGAAATAAGCCACTGTTTATATCTGTCAGAAGTAAGACACCAGCATTCTTTCCCAAACTCTTCTTTGAGCTCTGTTAAGAGGAAAGTCACAAGGGAAGCGTCTGATTTTAAGTGTGTGAACTGGTTTCTCATCATTATGAAGGGTTCTAAAGAGTGCATGAAGTGGAGCAGTGCAGGTGTGGGTGATGACCTCAGCGGAGGGGTTCTGTTGATCTTTCTCCAGACGTTTGTCTTAACTTCGTCTGCTCTGAACTGTAAAACACACTTTGATCTCGTCTGCACACACCTGCTTGTGTGTATGAGAAAGACACAGAGAAAGAATGTTTCAAAAGAAGTGAAAGTGTTCTTAACCTGAGACCCAGCAGCATCCCAATTTTTAATTCCAGACAGGAACCCCTTGTGAAAAGAACTGCAGTACCATGGTACAGTGCATTACTATATTAATTTACCAATGTGTTTACATGTGTCAGGGCCAGCCCAGCCAAACAACCTGTTCCAAATTACCTTCTGATTGTAAAAAAAAATAAATAAATAAATAAATAAAAAAATAATTAAACACAAACAGGCAAAAAATAAATAAATAAACAAATATATATATATATATAATCAAGGAAATGTGGTTTAAAATCTGCACGTGCCTGGACTTTATTTAATACACTTAATGAATAGTAAAATTAATATGTTTTTATATGTTTTAATATTAATTATGGTCAAAAAATAAAAACTAAAAAGATCAGGTGCCATTACAAATATTTTTTATTCTACACTTCACACTTTCCAGTTCAATTGCGGTGCCCAGGTACTTCCCTGAAGATCCAATTTTAATGACAAATGCTGCTTTGTATGACATTTTGTGCTTGTCACTTTTAGTAAATTTAAAATTTTTATTTTTTATTTTTTTTATGTATGTATTTAATTATTTATTAGTTTTTTGTCATTGACATGCAAGTGCCAGCTTTACAGGTCACATAGAGAGGTTTTACTACAATTATATGATGGACCCAGTTGTAACATTTCCATCATGGTCTATTTTTATCTACCATTTTTATCTGGTCTATTGGTTCTATTCAATAATTTGCAGAGTTGGGGAGTGTACTTTTCAAAGTGTACTTATGTTACTGATTTTTGTAGCTGCAGAGCAACCTGATTATCTTTTTTGCATGCACACACATACTGTGAGAGCGTGAGAGATAGACAAAAATAAATAAAAAAAATAAAATACTTTGAAAAGAGTGCACGTTCTGCTGCAGCCGCTCTCAGCCAGAATCACATAATAAGGACACGTAAACACTTGAAAACTGATGCGCAGTTTCAAATACACTGTATGACATGGTCCTAACTGTAGAGAGCACATCAATATGAGGACAAAACCACATCACAGAAAGTTTTTGCAGATTTTGAAATCCCGGCAGGACACTTTTTTCAATTCTGAAAAGAGGACATGTCCTGGAAAAATTTACGTTTGGTCACCCTATGCAACCATTTATCAGTACCGAAAGGATGTTAGTGGAACATTTTGATCAACACGGGAGTAGTAGGGCACACAGACAGGGTGCACTTCTGACAAAATAAATAAAAAACTCCTCTCAAGCGGTGCCCCGCTATCATTTTGCGCCCTAGGCAACCGCCTTTGTCACAGGCCACAGGCCGGCCCTGATATGTCATCCAAAGTATCCCTTACAAAAAGTACTCTCACAGTACAAAAATACCATGGTAGTAAAATGATTTTTGGGCATGTACCACATTAGTACCATGGAATTTTTGGTACTGTGATTTCAAAGAATATCACAGTATTTGCAAGATACATCGTCCATGGTTGTCAGAGGGTGAGGGGAGACAAGGGACCCAAACGCAGACAGTTCAAAAGGAATTATTAAACACAAAGTTCTCAAAGAATGAGGTCAAGCGCACCCGGCACCAGAGTCAAAGTGAGCCGCTCAATGGGCTAAGGGAAGAGTGTGTTCATAGGATGGGTGTGTGCGTTGTAGAAGTCAGGATCAATCCGAAGAGCATGCGGGCAGAGACCGATGAATCCTCCTCCACAGGAATTAGGCAACAGGACTGGCGAAGGTGGCGGCAAACGGGAAAGTAACCACACCTCTACAGACAGGCAACCAACAGAGACACGAGCAAGCTTGACAGCAAATAATAAACTGGTGAAGAAAGAGGGGAAACACAAGGAATAAGTAGGGAGTGCAATCTGAGTGAAGCAGGTGGAACGGGTGAGTAAATCATTGTCATGATCAGCGTCTCCCCGAGAACGATCCGTGTTCCCATGGAAACGCTGATCACGCATGCTGGTGATACACGAGGGAGAGAGAAAAAACAAACAACAGTAAGAGCCAGCACAAATGCCGGAACCGTGGCAATGATAGTCTCTGGTACTTTTTTTTGGTTTGTTTTTGTTTTTCATTTGTGAAGTGGTGAGAAAGAGGGGGATTTAATCGATACAAAGTGGTAACCTACAATTGTTTCCTTAAGGTGCTATTAATACCTGGTCTAAACCTTAAAAGTAGTTTTGTTGGCGTAACCTAACACATGCAGGTTCATTTGGTGATGTAAAATAATATTTTTGACTTGAATGAAATCAGATAATTTAGATGTTACCACAAGAAGAACATTTTAAGATTAACATTTATTTCATTGCAGACTTGAACCTTCATCTCCAGGTGTATCACAGCTCTTATGTGTCGCAAGTCCAACCACTGCACCACAGAACTCAATATAAGCGAGAAAAAAAAAAAAAAAAAAAAAATCAAACAGGCCTTTTTCGGTGCCTTTTCCACTTCAAAAATTAGATTTTTAAAGATTTTAATGATTCTTTCAGACAAAGAGTGTCGTTATGTGTTAAGAAAAGTGCCATCTCAAGCTAAATTGTAATTTATTTATTTTTTAATTGTTGTGATATAACTGTGCCTTAAAGTAACAGGGGTTATGGTTTTACAGTTAATGTAGCCCTGAGCTAGATTTATTCTCAAGGTCATGATACTACAAGGTGTTTAATAGAAAGATAAATTAATGGTGATATCTCAAAAATTATATATAGTACTGCGCAAAATTTTTAGGCACTTGTGAAACTAGTAGGCACTTGTTGCATAGTGAGGATGTCTTCAAAAATAATGACATAAATAGTTTTAATTTATCATTTAATGTCATGCAAAGTCCAGTAAACATAAAAAAGCTAAATCAATATTCGGTGTGACCACCTTTGCCTTTAAAACAGCCCCAATTCTTCTAGATACACCTGGACACAGTTTTTCTTGGTTGTTGGCAGATAGGATGTTTCAAGATTCTTGGAGAATTCGTCACAGTTCTTCAATCTATTTCAGCTGTCTCAATTGCTTCTGTCTCTTTATGTAATCTCAGACTGACACGACGTTCAGTGGGGGGCTCTGTGGGGGACATGCCATCTGTTGCAGGGCTCCCTGTTCTTCTATTCTAATCATTCTATTTGCAAAAGTAATGTTTGGGAGTCTAACATTTATATTTCCTATCAACACACTAAAGCTGAAGATATAAATAACCATCTTAAGACAAATGCTTTTGTGAAACATCTTATGTGCCAAAGACTTTTTTTACAACCATTTTAATCACATTTAAGCCTTTAAAAAATGTAGGGTGACAAATAATTTTTTTAAAGTACAATTGTAAATTGATTTAATGTTTGTTTATGTTTAACTTGCATGTGAAATAATACGAGCTGTCACTGTTGGAAATTTCATGTCAACAACACATTTTAACACAAATTATTAACAAGTTGAAACCTATAAATTAAGCAGGATTACCCCTATAACAATTAAACGCTTGTATTATGAAAAAGTGCAGTGTGTCATAGCTGTCTGAATGTGATCTGCCAGGTCCAATTTACCTCCACGGGTGTCGGATAAACGAACATTTAGAGTGACAGAAAAAAACATCTCATGAGCATTTTCACATAATAAAGGGGTGCTGTAGACACACACCATCAACTCTTGGTGAAAAATACTTTCTGTGCTCCCACAAGTAATCCATTTTGCTTGACTCTTCTTAGTAGCTTCAGTACAAACAGGAAGTTAGATGACAAAATTCAGAAGAGCGGAGCGCAGAAAAGGGGCGGGGCTGAATAAGGTGAATATACTAACTGTTTTATGTCCACTAAAACTTAAAAAATAACTTTTATTTTCATTTATTTTATTTAGATTTTCTCCAATCAAAATGTGCATGTTTGTTAATAATAATAATAATAATAATAATAATAAAAGCCCTTAAAGTTGCTAGATTTTTACTGATATGTTCTAACAATTGGCTGTAGTCATTTTTTACACATATATTAATGAGGATATGAGGCAGAGTGGCTCAGTGGTTAGCACTGTTGCCTTGCTGCAAGAAGGTCCCGGGTTTTTCTGTGTGGAGTTTGCATGTTCTCCCCATGTTTGTGTGGGTTTCCTCTGGGTGCTCTGGTATCTCCCACAATCTAAAGACATGCAAGTTAAGTGAATTGGAGACTGTAAATTGCCCATTGGTGTAAATGTCAGTCTGTGATGGACTGGCCAGCTGTACAGGGTGTTTCTCTGTGTTCAGCCTGAGACAGCTGGGATAGGCTCCAGCACAACCCACAACCCTGCATAGGACAAGCAGCTATAGAAGATGGATGGATGTTAATGAGTGACACAAAAAGCATCAATTTCACTGAATGACCTGAAGCTAAATGGCACTTTGAATAGTACTGCACTGCATTGTTCATTAATAGTTCACAACTGCATTAATGTATCAATTCAACTTTATTTCTAAAGCACTTTCAAAACCACTACGTTGACCAAATTGCTGTTTTATGCCTTTTAAATGGGCCGGAAATTATAAATGTCTAGGAGATCAAGGCTGGCTTTTTTGAGAAGGGGCTGGATAACCGCCTGCTTAAAGCTGGCTGGGACAATGCCAGTGGTCAAACTACTGTTTATAATTGATAAAACACTTGGACCAATGGCATCCACTACCTCTTTAAATAAATGAGAAGGGACCACATCACAGGGCGAACTGGTTGGCTTCATATGTGCAATTATATCTTTAAGTTCTAAAAGAGACACGGGTTCAAAACGAGTTGTAAAGGACTTGATGTAGAGAGGGAAAGGAGGACACAGGAACTAGGTTCTTCAACTCAAAGGTATGATTTTTAATAACAACACAAAAGGGCTTTTCAGCAGTACACACTTCCACTTTAAACACAACAGTCTCTTTCAGACGGGTCTCTCTCCCTTGGTCTCTGGCATGGTCGCTCTTTATCGCTCTCCCCAATGCTTATTGCAGTTAGAAACAGGTGTTAGTCATTATCGGGCCCAGGTGTATGCACCCTTACCGCTTTCTCTCTCTCTCCGGACGAACGCTCGACCACGCCCCCGCCGCCACACGAGTCAATTGATCTGAATATACAAAACAACCAATTGGATCATTTAACACAGGTAGAATACAAGATCTTATTCCAGCAAACTTGTCACGTGTGTCAACAGAAGGAGTAGGTAATGGAAGAGCTACAGGGTAGAGCAATGTATTCACAGTATTAAACAAAACAATTGGATTATGACAATTCTGTGAAATAATCTTACAGAAATAATTCGATCTAGCTGTTATAACCACTCTTTGGTACTTACTTAAGCAGTCGTTAAGAAACTCATAAGAGACTTGTATCTCACCTTTGAGCCATTTACGTTCAGCCCTCCTACACTCCTGTCTAAGATCATGGGTAGAACTATTCAACCAGGGCTGAGTCTTAACTTTATTTCTCCTAGTTTTAAAAGGAGCCACTGAATTCAAGATATCGGAGCATGAATAATTAAATTGAGTGACCAGTCCTTCAGGACCCATACTGGGTAAAAAACGAGTTTTATGATCAGAAAACACAGTATCTGCAATTTGCACATTACCAACAGAAATGCCCAGAGATAAAACAAGGTCAAGAGTCAAGACCATGTTCATGTGTCGGACCAGAAACACACTGTGAGAAATCAAATGATTTAAAAACTCTCTGACCCTAGGTTTCAAAGGACAGCACACATGAATGTTAAAATCCCCCAAAATTAAAATATTATCAGAAGAGGGCACAATAACAGATACAGATTTGGAAAACTCATGTATAAGATCCTTATTGTATGTTGGGGGCCAATAGACCAGTGCACATAACACAGATTTAGATGTGTTCAGCATAATTAACTGAACTTCAAATGTACAATATGACCCAGTAGGTTTTTAAAAATAACAGCTAGCCCCCATCCCCGGTCAACAGACCTGAGGGTACTAAAAAAGTCACATCCAACAGGAGAAATTTCAGTGAGAGGAATCAACTCACCGACATTAAGCTATGTTTTAGTAACAAATAAAAAGTCTAACTCAAGTGATAGAAAAATATCATTCAAGATTAAAGACTTGTTAGAAAGAGATCTCGCATTAACCAATGCCATTGTCACTGAAATAGAGTCAGGTGAAGGTTGAAGAGTGGTACCATGTATGTTTGCCAGCTTTCCGTCACCCAGGGAGTGGAGATTTTGCCGATTGACTCCCCGGTCTCCAAACCGCAGGCCTGCAGACACCATCCGCGACACTGACACAATGGCACCGGGAAGACGGACACAAGGTATGAATATCTCAGATCCAGCGCCACTTCTGCGCTATTCGCCACAGAGATCGCAGACCCAGTGAATAGAATCCGCTGGTTCTTTTTTGATCTCACTAGGACTCCAGCACGTTTCCCACACTTCCTTTGGCACTTCTTCCACAGGCACAAGCACCCAGTCAGATGTCAAACCTTCGTCAGAGCAGATGGCACAAATTGAGGGTGCAATAGCCATTCCTCTCTAGGATCACGGAACAGACAATCGCACACCACCAATCGGATATTCATCAAAGTCAATCGATCATACACCAGAGGAGAGCCGACAGAATGGGTAATAAAACACACGACAAAAACAAAAACAGGTAACAAAGACAACAGCGACGGCTAGCCGACACACAACCTGGTGCCATCTTTGATTTAGATTGCACAATGCACCATCAGCAGCAACACACTGAAATTGCATCATGCACAGCAGATCAAATAAAGCTTCTATAAGCATTATTAAACATGCAGCAATATGTAGCTGTGGTGATCGCAGCATCTGTGGTGATGGTCACCATAGCGATTGTGCGAAGTGTTTGGTTTTCTCCTCAGGGACAGAGAGCATCAAAGTGGATAGACCATTGCTGTCTGCTAGTTTATTGTCTTTCACGGCCATAAACATCCTGACCTTGGGATTTCTGAACAGACAGTCCATAGCAATGTTTAGTACAGCTATAAAACATGTGCAACTGAGCTGTCCGCACACCATGCCCTTTCACAAAAACACACGGACTGTGCCAGCATAGGAAATGGAACATACAGTGGCAAACTGTTTAGTTAATGTTCTGTGCTTGGAAATGCAAGCAGTTAGTAAGAGAGAAGAGCAAGTTTACCTGAAATAACACCCTTAAACGAGCACACTCTTTTCTGTCAATTCACGTTTGATTGATTTCATTCAGGCTTGCTGATACAGTATCATAGTAACTTTAAGCTTGCTTTTTTATGAAGCCCCTTAGAGGACGGTGAGAGAATATATTTTCTGAAATAGTTATGCATTCCCCCGCAATAGTTTTGTGCACAAAAAAATTTTGCATTCCCTCACAATACCTTTATGCATCCTTTAGGAAAGTGTACCTTGGTTTTACTACAGTAACTTAGTTAAACTATGGGTTTTGTAGCAAAAGCATAACCACAATTTACCACAGTTTTACTACAGTAACCAATGAATGATATTCATAGTAAAACCATAGTATTAACCAACCTAGTCTCATAGAATGAATGTTACTGTAATACCTCAGCCCATGAACAGTTCATCCCTCCACCAGAGGGAGCCGTCACCTGAGTTTTAGTGGCACTTCCTGTTTGTATTCTCACTTCCTGTTTGTAGCTTTATAAGTCATGTGCTTCACTGAACACGTTGTGAAGTATTGCCAGTTTACACTGCCTTACCAAGCAGTTTTCCATTGCCATTGTTTCTTGATTCATGTTATGACCATTGCCTGTTTTTCTGGATTTACTGCTTTTTGGATTACCCTTTGTTTTGTTTGCCTGGTTGGACTGTCTGTTTGGTTTATTGGATTTATCTGCCTGCTTTATGACTACGTCTCTCTGCCTGCTGTTTTTGGATTGTTTGCTTGTGTCTCTTTTAATAAACTTCCTGCACATGGATCCTAACATGGTCTCCATGGCCAGTTCGTTACAGTTACTATAACTACATTTTTTGCAAACTGAGTTTTACATGTCACGTTTTACGTTTTGGCTGATTTTCTTGGTAAAAATAACACTAGAATTGGCTACAAAATTACACTAGGAGGTGCTACAATTACTGTTTTTTTTTTTGTTTTTTTCCATTTTCACACATCACCTCTACAACAGCTGATTGTAACTTTATACATATTTATATATACTTTATACTTAGACTTCAGACTTCTTTAACACTTTTCACTCTATTAATCACACACTGCTGTTATGATATCGAAACATATCGAAAATATATAATATTTTAACGCTTGTATTACAGACTCACCTACATAAACACACATATTCCAATACATTTAGCTTGTGTGGTAGCTCACCTTATAGACTGTTGGACTTTGCCTCAGAAGGCACGGTTCAAGCCCAGCCAAGCACGCAAGCTGACACATGAGACAAGTGTGTCATAGAAGTAAAACGAAATGATGTGGTTGCTTTAGAAAATGTGCTTTTCATTTCACCTTTGCTTTTAAGACACTATCAGTTAGTTGTAGGTGATGGCTCAGAGTAAGGATGTCTGTTTTGTTCACCTCTCATTTGATATTTGATCACTATTGGTTAGGTTTAGTTTACAGTTTTAGGTTAGGGAGGTATGTTTTACTCATTAAAACCATCTAATATTCACCTTACAAACCTTGTTGAAATTTGACACCATTTCACTCGCTTTTGGCGCCCTCTGCTGGACATTTCACTGGGGAACTGAGCCAAGTGTTTAATGAAGCATGCAATTTCGCTTTGCAAAAATGTTGCCATAGTCACGTAATGTTCATGAGATCAGGCTGTTAATAATACAGGAAAACCAAAACTATGGCAATAAAAATCACAATCATTCTGCCAAAAGAAATCAACAAAAAAAAAAAAAAGAAAAACTACAGTAACACCACAGTAATTTGTGGCACAAGTACCATGGGTTCGCTATAGTAAAACTAATCAAGTTTTGGTTGTCCTGTATTATTACTATAGTTCTGCCACATATGTCATTGTTAAAATATGGTTAATGTTGTACAACCATGGTAAATTATGTGGTTACTATAGTTTTACCACAAAATACATAGTTTTACAATTGTTACTGTAGTAAAACGATGGTTCAGTTTTGTAAGCGATGGATTCTTAAATAAACAAAGGTGAAGAAAATAAATAAAGATAAAAATCATCGATATTTGCAAAGAGTTATACTTCCATAATATGACATTTTTAAGTTGAATATATTCAATGATATAAAGATTTAGGGCATCATCAAATTACTCTGTTAATTGTTGGCAAGACTATAACACTGGCCTAAAACAATGCTTCAATTGCTACAGTATTTGGCTTTAAGACATGTAAATAGACATAATTTAAATTTGAATTTCATGTTGTTACTTTAAAGTTCAGAGGCCAGTGATGGGTTACTGATTTAATTTAGAGACTTCTAAAAACAGTTTAACTCCAGAACTCTGAAGCTGTCAAACACTGAAGGTGAGACTAACAGATAAATGCAAGGAGTTTGTGTTTGGTGGAAAAATCTGAAGTGGAGGCATGAGAAAGTGAGAAAGGAAAGAGAGAAATTGAGAGAGACAATTATTTATTTATTTATTATTTTTATTTATTTTTTATTATTATTATTTAGTCAGTCTCATACATTTCATTGATCTCTCCATCTCATTATTTTCTCAATTGTAATTTATTTTTGATGTTTGTAATGTTTGTGTGCACAGACGGAGCTAAATGGGTCGTGCCTTTCTGTTTTATTACAAATAAAGTGGTCAATGCCTCTACACAGAGAGCATCCTCACTTCCCCAGACCTTATGACACCAGCCCTGCCAACTACATGGGGAGGCAGATGAATATCAGTGCGCTCAGTCCTGGTAGTCCGATGTCACTGCGAGCTCGAGTGCAGCCTTCAGTAGGATATTACTACTGCCACATCAGCCAGCAGCAATCTGACCTCTCTCGCCCTCTCTCTCTTTCTTTCTCTCTCTCTCTCTCTCTCTCTCTCACACACTCACACACACATTCAGTGGTACGGTCTGCATTAAACACACTGAGAAAGTAGATTGAGGTTTAGTACTCTTAGGCCACATACATACTGCAGCTAAATACCAGTTGCATTTTCATTAACAAAAACTAAGATGAAAACAAAATGAAAATTTTTTTGTTAACTGACAAACAATTCTGATAATTTTTACACCCATCTCTTATTGGTAACCCATAAATTACAGTACAGAAAGGGCATGCTTTATGCTTAAAGAGAATTTAAGGAATTGAGGGAGAAAAAAATAAATAAATAAGGCAACCAGCTTCAAGGCTTTTTTGAGTTTTCTCAACTCAGCTCAATGGCAAATTAGTTGTATCAACTTAGAAATTTAAGTTGGTCTGTGCATTTAGTTAGCCAAATAAATTGAGTCCAGCAAACTCAGAAATAACTCAGAGTTCTACCCAAGTTCAACAAGCTTGCCCTTTTTAAGTTTAACTAAGTATAAGCGTGTTTTCTTGTTATTCTGCCACAAATGGATTCCTCTGGACTCTAAGCAAACTGAGCATGCTCAAACGCTAAGTTCTACCTTCACAACCAAACTTGACATTGTATGTGCAACTGTGAGATGCCAAATAAATGCAAATAACTCGTCTTCAAAAATTATATTACCAGCATAGTAAAAAGCTGCATTTACATAAATTACAGATTAATTTCTTATTTTTTGGTAAGTGGGTATTCATTTGTGCATGTTCAACTCATACTGTACTTAACATCATTTGTAATGAAAATACTTATATTAAATTATAAAAGAGTGCAATATAGAAGTATTTTCACCAGTAGCCAAGGGCCCACCCAAATTAGACCCAAGCCCACCCAGAATATTAGAAATTATTGTATGACTTCAAATATATTTGTATAAAGTAGTTTAAAAATGCATAAATTCTGAGTTCTGAAAGTGTGAAAGAAATGTTTGAATGCGGCGCTTCTCTGTTGTTAAGGACAATTTGGTTCAAAAAAATTTGGGGGCGAAAATTTGGCCCATCCATTTTTATTGAGGCCCACCCAAAAGTAATTTCCTGGCTACACCCTTGATTTTCACTAGTGGGTGCAACTGTATATTAGCTAAAATCATACATACATTTACAAAAAATAAAAACACAGAAATATATCTGAATAACAGGGTAACCTTTTCAGTGTGTTGGTCCAGTGGTATGATCTTTTGATGCAAGTGGAACGAGATCAGAAATGTGTATACATCTTCTTTTTTTTTTCCTCTCCCCAATTTGGAATGCTCAATTCCCAATGCGCTCTAAGTGCTCGTGGTGGTGTAGTGACTCAATCCGGGTGACGGAGGACGAATCTCAGTTGCCTCCGCATCTGAGACCGTCAATCCGCACATCTTATCGCGTGGCTCGTTGAGCGCATTACCACGGAGACATAGCGCGTGTGGAGGCTTCATGCTATTCTCCGCGGCATCCACGCACAACTCGCCACGTGCCCCACCGAGAGCGAGAACCACATTATAGTGACCGCGAGGAGGTTACCCCATGTGACTCTACCCTCCCTAGCAACTGGGCCAATTTGGTTGCTTAGGAGACCTGACTGGAGTCACTCAGCATTTCGAACTTGCAACACCAGGTGTGGTAGTCAGCGTATTTACATGCTAAGCTACCTAGGGCCCTATGTATACAGCTTTTTAATAAACCAAGCAAAGTTGCAACTGATATCAGTGGATGACAGAAAAGGGGGTGCAGCTGGTTTCTTGCCAGACAGAATGTTACACAAATCAAACAAAAACAAGATTTTTGAACCGAAAGTTCCGGACCAATTTATTGGACTCAAGACCGAGACCATAACAGGCAGAGTCCGAGTCGAGTCCGAATGAATCTGTTCATGAATCTGAATTAAAATTGTAACCGTAAATTCAACATCAATATTTTAAGCTTATTTTAACCTTCACAACAAAGAAAAAACATTTGTCAATATAAATGTAACAAAAACACCTCTGTTGAATTTCATATATATATATATATATATATATATATATATATATATATATATATATATATATATATATATATATATAATGATTAGTATCCTGCTGAACAAACTTCAAAGTGGTTTCAGAATGAACATATGCTTTAGGTAGTGATGGGAAGATCGGATCATTTTACTTTTTTGTCACATGACAGCTGTATGTGCATAGCGTATACATGTGACAAAAGAACGAACGACTCAACTAGTCATTTCTGTTTCCTGTACAGCGCCTATGTGGTTTTCACGTAACAAACGAACGAAGGTTAGGCAAAGCGCATGCGCGGCCAACACAAAATGAACGAATCACTCTCTGAGACTACTCATTCTTCTGAGTCACATAAAAGATTTGTTCAAAATGAACGAATCGTTAATGAATGACCCATCACTAGCTTTAGGTGTATGAAGACAAAACTGTCCTTCAACACACTTCTTACTGTGTTCTGTTGACATTTCAATTATTTGTTATTATTATTTCTAATTTTTTTATTTCTACTTCATTTTCAATTTGTCAGTTATTTAATTTAATTTAGTTCTATTTAAAATGATCCCTATCTAAAGAAATAATAGTCTATACTGAGATTTCTTTCTGAATCTTTTTTCTCTATTTGCTGACAGATTTGGGAAAATGCAGTATATAAAAATGAGACAACACAGTAGTAATTATCACTCGCTGAGAAGTCACGTCTCACGATTTGACTGCACATGCTACATCCAAAAACACTAGAAAAGCCCACTGATAATATTAGGACCATGTTGTCACAGACATGATTTTCTAGTTCATTTAAGGGAAACCGCACAATGCAGGGCAGTTCTGCGTGCTGCTCCTGTACCTAAATCCCTGATGCGTCCGTGTGTGTCTCACAGCAGCTGCCGCAGAAGATAAAAAAATAAAAATACAAAAATGTATATTTGTTTGAGCGGTAGCCGAGTTGGTCTGCAGTCAGTCTTTTACATCCTGGAGAGGTCACCAGAAGCCATTTGTAAAAAATAATTGTTTTCAGCTGAACAGGGTGTAAAACAGTGAAGAGAAATGTTTATTTTATTTAATCTACCCCTCAACCAAATCCCAAATCTAACCTTAACCATTAATAGAGACAAAATGCAATGTTAGGGATAAAAATGCAACCTCCTTATCACGCTTGTTATTGTTTATACCAATGTGATTACTTCCTTGTGTAAATTGGGATTGAATTGTGGTCTCTCATGCAACTGATGCAACACGCTACCAGTCATGCCATGAGAGAAAGTAATTGTTGTTGAGCCGTTCCAAATATGTCCAATGGGAGATAGGGCATGTCAGTGAGTCGGCATCCTGTTGCCGATCCTAGGGTACCGGAACTTTCAGAAAGAGCATGCCGACTTCCCGTGTGATCATGTTGATTAAGGACCAGTTAAAGCTGACAACACTGCGTGGACCACAAGAGACTACAGAAGCCTATATGTGTAGCTACATTACTAAAAAGATGTAATATCCAATATTAATACCATTTTTATGTATTTTTATTTCAATATGCTGTTTTTAGTAAACTGTGATAGACATGATGTGGGTGATTTGACACAATGAAGTTCTTGATTTTAAGCTTTTAACCACGATGAAACCGCAATGCAAGCACCGTCTTGGCTGCACAAACACCACATGCAATTTTATCAATTGTCAGGTCACTTGTCGTGTGAAACTGCCTTTTTTTAGTTTCTATAACACTGGAAACATACCCATCTTTATGTTTTCATCATGTCAGCCACCTCGGTAGTCGATGTTATACAGTAGTCTCTGTAGTAAGATTGTAACATGCCACAGTCAAAATCACTGAGATCACATTTTTCCCCATTCTGATGGTTGATGTGAACATTAACTGAAGCTCCTGACCTGTATCTGCATGATTTTATACATTACACTGCTGCCACATGACTGGCTGATTAGATAATCACATGAATAAGTAGATGTACAGGTGTACCTAATAAATTGGCTTGTGAGTGCATATATATATATATATATATATATATATATATATATATATATATATATATATATATATATATATATAGTATATATATAGTATATATGCATCCATTCCTTTGCCTACAGCTATCAAATTCACACAAACAGATGACAAAACATTGTTCTTTGAGGCTTTATTGCAGCTTTTCTCTACCTCCTCTTTAACTGAGTGCGGAGGATTTTATTTTGACATGGTTAAACTGTCTCATTGTAGAATCGTTCTTTCTGTCTCCCACACACAGACACACAAAGACACTAACGCTGCTGCAGTGTCACATGTCCTTATATCAGGCCGCACTTAACATACTGTATGTGGAAAAGAGACAGGTCTCTCGGTCTCTCTCTTTTTTCTCTTTCGATCTGTTAGTTATTATCACTCTGCCACCCAGAGCAGGGGAAGCTTCAGAGAAATTCAAGCCACGGGGGATCTTCTTTAGCTCAGACTGAGTGATATGTGCCCAGGCGGGCATGTGATCAAACGGGCGGCCCCCTTTTCTCCTGTCACATGTGTTCAGACTTCTTTATCAAACACCCCATGCGCCATCAGAGCACCAACAGCATGCTGGTTCATCCCTCAACCTTTTTTGTGCAGAACAGTGAAGAGCTGAACGACGGACAAATGACATTAAGTCCCTGCAGCTTTACATGTCATATGTGTGCGTGTGCGTTTGTGATGACTCGTGTGATGTTTCTATGAATTTTATTGATATGATGATTCCAAGTGTTGTTTCATCTTATACTTTCAGTCTGGTATTACCATGGTATTTTGGACATGTTACTATGGTAATTCCATGTTTTTGTTTGGACATGTTTTATAGCAATACCATGGTGTTTTGTATGTACCATGGTACTGCCATAGTATTCTTTGAAGTAACTTGGTTTTAAATGTAAATTCCATGGGACTTGAAAATGGTAATCAAGGGGGCCCTGTTTAAAGAGCGCTAGCACGAAGTGCAGCGTTATACGATCAATCATAAGTGCAAAGTCAGTTTTTGTATCAGCCTTCCAGGTTGGGCTGTGGATTTTTGCATTCACTTCACTTCTACTAGTCGATTTTGCTTTGAAAATTAAAATTAATGTATTGAAACACAAAAAAATTAAACCAAAAATATCTCTAAATTCAAATTACACTTCAAACAAAACAAAAATATAATCAAAATAATGAAGTGGTCAAAAAATCCTATATAATCACCTTCCCAAGTCCAGCCATTTTACTACTATTTTACTTACTCTAGAAAGTTCAAATCTCATAATCTTCATAAAACAGCTAAAACAGTGATTGTCAGGGACATAATTTGATGTTCCACTATATTTTCAGAGTTTGGACATGAACTTTATTAACACCTGCTGGTGGAATCTACAAACTTAAAATGCAGGAACTGAGTTTAGACTTTGCACTGAAAACAGACGTGCTACTGAAAGTGCAATGACATATTTCTCAGGAAAATAGCAAATTGTGCTTTGCGCCACTTCATGCACATTCAATAAACCCACAGTTTGCGCACACCCTTACAAAAAATATAAACTAGCTGCAAACTTGCTGCAAATTTGCTGCAAATTTGACGCTCGTTATTTTCACATGCAGATGAGCTTTTGATTCGCCGCAAATGTTTGCCAGAAGTTTGCAGCTCTTCGCTGGTAGTTGTGAACCTCTGGCAAACCTTTGGCAACAATGGAGAATTTGCCGCAAAGCTCATTTGCATGTGAAAATGATCAAAGGCGAATTTGCGGCAAGTTTGCCATGAACCCTCAATTTTCGTAAGGGCATACACCCACAGATACCGCAAACACTCCCACCCACGCCCACTTGTGTTCTGCATTGGCACAGAAATTGTGCTTAGAATTAGCGCTCTCATGAAAGTTGGGTAAGTTGTAGCACACGGTCATTGGGATGCTCACTAAAATAGAACCCTCAATATCATCATCATGGTATGTGTAATGGGTAAAATCTCTGTTTATGGGAAAGGAGGAGGCGGGAACCAGCTGAGCAGTCAACGTAAACTTTTAATGGTATAAAGAAACTGAAACATAACATAAAACAAAAAGACACGTACACACACACAGCGGCCACATGCGTCTCTCACTCTCTCTCTCTCTGGCATCCCTGGCCCTTCCTTTGTCCCTCTCCTGCTGATTTGGTGACTCGGCGCCAGCCGTGCACCCTCACTGCCTGGCCACGACCTCCTCCTCGTCACACTCCTCCACCGTCCGATTCAGGCCAGGGAAACCTCTGGCTTGACGTACTCCCCTCCCTTCCTGGAGGGGAGGTGTTGCCCTTCCGGCTGTCCTTCTGCTGGCAGGTCTTCCCCACCTCCTTGGACCCTGGGAGAGACGAGGGGAGGGAGAGGGGAGAGGGAAAGAGCGAGGGGGAGAGACAGAGAGAGAGGAGAGAGAGAGAGAAAAACTGACTTGCCGGCCCCGAACATGCCGTCCACTGGTCCTCAGCCACTCCACCCACTGGCGGACGGCAGCGCCTCCTCCACGACCCGGCAGATGGTAGCGAGTCCTCCGTAACCCTGGTGGCCGGCAACGGCTCCTGGTTCCTCCGCTTCCTGGCGGACGGTAGCGACCCCTCCGTCCCCTGGCATATGGCAGCGTCTCCTCCATCTCCTAGCAGACGGCAGTGGCGAGTTCTCCCGCACAGTGTGCTCTTCCTCCTTCCCGGGTTTCGGCACCAATGTAACAGGCTAAAGTCTCTGCTTAAGGGAAAGGAGAAGGCGGGAACTGGCTGAGCAGTCAAAGTAAACTTTTAATGGTATAAAGAAGCTTAAACATAACATAAAACACACAGACACAGCAGCCGCGTGCGTCTCTCTCTCTCTCTCTGGCGTCGCAGACACTTCCTTTATCCCTCTCCCACTGATTCGATGACTCGGCGCCGGCCATGCACCCTCACGGCCCAGCCACGCCCTCCTCCTCATCACAGTATGGTATATTAGATGATAACAGATGGAAATACTTTTGTTGGTAGATTCGAATCCTAAAGGAATTACATATAAAATGACTTTGTGCTGCAGTTAGTACTATATCAGTCATTGACACACAGTGTACTGGGTTTATTATAGCTCAGATTTCTGGATTTTATATCAGCCGAATTTATGAATTTAAACTGCTTAGCTTGATGTTGGCTTCCATGCACAATGCAACGAATTATAATCCAGCAGTAGATGATCTGTGAACAAGTCTGTCAGCAGGTAAAGTTCACTACATAAAGGCTGAACCAGGTGGATATAAATCAGTCGCTGTACCTGGAAGTGTAAACATAGTACTTATGACTCACTTCTTGAGCATCTTTGTGTCTTTTGCATTATTCCTGGCTTTTTAGTATCCTTCCTTTCCTGGAAAGTAACCTTCTCTATCCTCATATACCCTCCTTTCCTCCTCCTCACCGTGTCCTCCAAAACATCCCACACAATCTTCTTCGTCAGCTCTGGTGCTTTTTTTTCTGTCTCTGTTATGTACTTTTTTCAGTTCTGCTTTCTTTATTTGAAATTCCTCCCTCTCAGCTTCCTCTCTTTTTCTTTCTGTTTGCTCTCTGTCTGTCCACCTGTCCCTTTCCCCTCTATACACCATCTCTATATTTAAAACTTGCACAAGTTTCATGAGTATCCTGGGAGATCCGAACGGTTGTCGGGTTTGGAGGTGAGGACTCCTCCTCCTTATGGACGCATCATGGGACAGCGCAGGTGAAGGAGGGTCACACATGTACGCACGCTAACGTGTGAAGCAGTTGCATCTTTCAGTTTGTTTGAAGGAGACAGGATTTGAGAGGGAGAGGGTTTCTTTGTTATCTTTGTCTTAGCCTCACCCCTACTGAAAAGACCAGATTACACTAGCATGAATTTCCATTTTTGCTAGTTTGGTGTTGGACATGCTGAGGAAAAAAACGCAGATTTTATTTTATTTTTTTTTACATTTCATTGAGTTCCATGTCTGTGACTCTGTCCAGTGCAGTTACTGTGCAAAGTTTCCACAATTTCTGAGCAATTTTGACAATGCATTAATACGGCAACTTAATGTTGTTATTAAAATGTCCAAATATTTTCAAAAAAGTGTAAGTTCATAAGTTCTTAACAGATAAACAGAAAAAAAGTAGACAGGCATAAAAGCCTAGTGGTCATGTTTAACTAAGCCAGATTATGAACATAATCAAGTCAAGTCAAGTTTATTTTTTAAAGCACATTTAAAACAACAGAAGTTGACCCAAAATGTTGTACAGAATAAAATGTTAAGAAAATTATAATAAAATCTATAATTTAGGATACACATTGTACACAAATATATGTATGTCTGTACACACACACACACACACACACACACACACACACACACACACACACACACACACACACACATGAAAAGAATGTCCATTGACTTAGAAACTTTGTACTTCCTCAGACAATTTAAAAAGCTAAGGAGTAAAAACAGGCCTTTAAGCTAAATTAAAAATAAATAGAGGGTGAGGATCTGACATCAGAGCTTGGGGGCAACGACTAAGAAAGCCCAATCTTCCTTTGAATGTTGTCATCCATCAAATAATCATATTTAATTGATGACAACATTTACATGAGTCTAAAATAAACACACTGACAGCAGTGATATGTTTTAGAGAGAGTATAGAACATCATTACAAATTTAATGTACTCATTCATTAATTACAAGCTCACAGTATTTAATATGCTGGTCCAGTAACATTGTTGTAATAAGACATCTAAAACAATTTATTGGCTGTTCTTCAACCATAACTCAGCAGTGCCAAGTGTGTTTTATGGACAATCAGTCATTCTGTGAAAAGCAATAGCCCTGGATTCCCAAAATTCAGCTCACACAAACCAGGCCAGACGAGAGAAAAGCATCAGGAAATCTATGAGCAACCAGAGGCAACTAAAATAAACACTTTCTGACCACAAAGCAACATTTGTAAAATCTCTGCTACAGTGCATATGTCAGAAAATATTAATTGAAACTCTTCAAAATTTTATTGAATGTGACCAAGTTTGCTCAAACATATTGTTTATTATTATGTTCTGCTGTGTTTTTTGTTTATACTCAGTTTTAATTGCGTTTTTGGTGCACTTCATTGCAAGTCAATTTGGTAAGAAAGCATCAGCTAATAATGTAAATGGAAAAGTAAACTCGACCTCATTCTGACGACCACTGACTTTCCGGAGAGCTCATGTAATGATGCCATTTCTTTGATAACGGTGAAAGTGGAGGCTAATTATTTCACCTGTGTGTGATGTGTATGTGTGAACAGTAACTGGCGTTTAGTGGCTCAGACACACACATCACTGATTTAACCTCAAGTCTAGATCTTTTGTTCAGCCTCATTAGGGCTCTGCTGCATTAGCTGTGTTGCAGTGTGTGTGTGTGTGTGTGTGTGTGTGTGTGTGTGTGTGTCTGTGTGTCTGTGTGCTCATGGCACATATGTAGTGTGAGTCTGTTTCATCCACACATATACAATCACTACATTTCCTCTTTTGGCTAATGTCCAGTCTCGCTCTGCTCAGCACTTTCATTGTCCGGCCGTCCTCCCTTTCTGCGTCCTCACACTAGAGACTTGGATAATCCAGCCGTATAATGTCTGGTTATTGAATTAAAACTCCTCACCGCTGGCTCTTATCTGCCTGTTCTTCTCCTGAACCTGCAGATCGGCTCCAGAGAAACCCACATTACTCTAATCAGCACACATTCTGCGGCCAGGGCGAGCTTGAATCTCCGCCTGAGCGAACCTGTCTGTCTCTCCTTAGGTTGGGTTGGCTGTCTCACAGCGTGCAGACTGTAGATTGAGACCTGCAGGGGAATGGCAGGCAGGGCAGATGGGTTTTTATTCACTTTATTACATTCAGAGTGTGCTCCAAATCATTATGCTCGTGACTTTTTTTTTTTTTTGTGTTTATTTTTTTTTATTTTGCGTAACACAAAAGGATAAATTTTGATGCAACTCTATTTTCATTTAAGCACATAGTGATCACAGCTCCAAAAAAGGGGAAAAAATTACCATAAAACTAGTCCATATAACTTGTGCACCATATTCCAAGTCTTTTGTGTTTACATTCAAAAATGGTGCATCGCTGTATCACACCAGCCATTGGTTGGGGGGTGTTTGAAAACTGAATGCAGAATGGAAAATTAGAGATACAGCAGAGGGGCAGATTTTCAGTAAATAAAGATTACAATTTCAGTCTGCTCCTCAAACAAAGCTATCAACTAAACAAAAGCTATGTCCCAAATTATTTGCACTGTGCACTTGTCCGTCTAGTGTTTGAATTTTGTGTCATATCATCCCAAATGGAACACAATTTTTTTTTTTTTCAACTATACAGAAGCATTCACTGTTTTTCAGCTGACGGAAGTGACGTTTCAAACGCACACGATGTGTAACTGCTGGCTTTAGTGCGTTAGCCAACCTCAGTTCAACACTTATATCTCCATAAATGTTTAAACAGTGTTCACACAGTGTGGGACGATGGTAAAGTATTCAGCTCACATTTGTAATGTGCTGTCTTCACAGAAGTTTCGATAGTTGCCGCATTCACCATTAATTACAATTGTTTGTCAGGACAGCAACTTGGCCAGGTAACTCCGCCCCTTCTGCTGAGTGCATGAAGTGACAAACATTCCACACTGTTATTTCGGCTGAATATGTACACCATCCGTGTACTCACAGTGCCCTTCTTTTTGATGCACTTTCACAGTTAACACACTGCTCACACTTCATACTACAAAATGATGTAGAATAGTGCAGAAGTATGCAATTTGGTATGCATCGGGCCATATGGCCTACTATAATAGCGTTGTTTTTTTGTTTGTACTTTTTTCATATTTTTTGGAGCTTGACAGCCATGGTCACCATGAACTGTCGTTGTATTGGAAAGTGTGATACTCTTCCAAGACCACATCGACACGCTATTACTTTATGAAGTATGATGTAATTTTTGAAACGCTCCGTTTTCAGCAAAGGAAACACTGTTTCAGTGTGGATGAGAGGCGTAAACGCAGCAAAATCAATGCATTTTCAAACGAAAACATATTAGTGTGGACATTGCTTAAATTTCTCCTTTTGTGTTTCACGCAAATAATAACAACACACAGGTCTGGAATAGCACAAAATTGTAATTTTTGAGTGAACTATCTCTTTCAATAAAGCTCCAATTATCAGGCCTGATGTTTACTTTGTGAACAATCTGGATATAACAGGGTGGCACTTTATTTGTTGCTTTAATTTAGTTGTGTGGGAGTGATTAGGAGAGAAAAAGGGCTATTTCACAGATTGCTCAAAGCATAAGGGTTTGAGCTAGCAAGAAGCTGATGAGACGTAGCAAAGAGATACGGTATAGAGCCTCAGCTGCATTTGGTGATAATTTAGCTCTATTGGATGATGTTTTTGATTTATGTCTCCATCTCTCTGTATAAAACATGCTCTCCCCACAGAACTAAGAACTAAAACACTAAGCGCCAAAGCTAATGGGACAATGTACTCCTTTAAATGAACTAATGAGTCCTGCTTGCTTGCAAAGCTCCTTGACCTTTGTGATTTTGGGACACAGTTATAAAGCAGCTCCGTTGGACAGGAAGCTTTAATGGCCTGGTTAAATATTATGAGGTCTCACTGCACTACTGAATGTACTATGTGATATGAATCAGAATGTACAGTGATGCTATAGCTGTTGATATTCACCCTTTTTCTGTGGCAAACATCATTTTCTGATTATTCTGAAGAAGACTTCACAGCTATTGGAATATTCATGTATGTAGGTAATCAGCATATCCAAATAAACCAAGAGATGCATATTCTTTTCCCACAATTTTCTTGTAAAAGGCAATCAGATGCAGATCAATGCAAACAGTGCTCGCCCAAGCCGAACACAAAATGGTATGTTTAGTCCAATCTAACATCAATCTTTTGTGTCTTGATGGTGTCGTGCTTCCTGTATAGTCTTAACCTCATGCATCCCCGCGTCTACATGTGTGGACGTTGTATTTTGGCTTCGCTATACGCAGTGCATAATTTAAATGAATTAAAACCAACTGAATACTGTTCACAAGACAGTCATTTAAGGGTTAAACTTCTGCCACACTGAGTCACATGACTCAACTACATGTCGTTGATTTCCAGGAAGCGTTATTATGGGTGCAGCGCCAACAAAAATGCCTCTGGTAAGAAACCTCTATAAGTTTTTTAAATTGAAACCTGTTTGGTTGTAAAGAGTAGAGTCTCTAGTTTCGTTTGATATGCCGCTTTAAAAAATCCTTAGAATTTTCCTGCTTCAGCGCGCTGATAAACACGAAGTCCACATATGTGCAAAATGGGACCTTATTCCCTCAAAAGTTGAAAAAACATGTTAGTTATTTTGAATAATGTTCAAAATTAAAACGTGGGTCATTTTGCTTCATTTTAGTATAAATTGTGTTATATTTTATTATCACTGTACAATATGGTTCTATTAATTAACATTAGTAAATGCATTCATATATTTACTGTGCATTTTCACATTGAGAATAGATGTATTCATGCAAAAGCTGAAACATGTTGCATTTAGAGGCTTTATATGGAGTAAGAATGAAAATAAGGTGCATTTCAAACTGTTCTGAGACCAGTGCAGCATCCTATAGCTCTCTATGCAGTTAAGTGCATTCACTCCTAAAATCTGATCAAAAGTTCAGTTTCAGGCTGCAGATGATGTTTGGATCACTCAACATGTTTGACAGACATGAGACAATGATAATCAGTACATAGATTCAGAATTTATAATGTATCATTTTATTTTAACATGGCTGACAGTGATTGGATGATGCTGGCCATTACTTTGAATCAGAATAATTTATTCAACTTTACAGAAAATCAGCTGTAATGTCTGTAACGTCTCAAAATAACCAACACTCCTGGATGCATAATAAAATATTTGATGTAAAATCTGACTTTCTATAACTTGGTATTACTTAAAATTTCACAACTTAGTCCCACTGTCCATATATATATATATATATATATATATATATATATATATATATATATATATATATGTATACAGGTGCATCTCAATAAATTAGAATGTCGTGGAAAAGTTCATTTATTTCAGTAATTCAACTCAAATTGTCAAACTCATGTATTAAATAAATTCAGTGCACACAGACTGAAGTAGTTTAAGTCTTTGGTTCTTTTAATTGTGATGATTTTGGCTCACATTTAACAAAAACCCACCAATTCACTATCTCAAAAAATTAGAATACACCATAAGACCAATAAAAAAGTGAATTGTTGTGAATTGTTGGCCTTCTGGAAAGTATGTTCATTTACTGTATATGTACTCAATACTTGGTAGGGGCTCCTTTTGCTTTAATTACTGCCTCAATTTGGCGTGGCATGGAGGTGATCAGTTTGTGGCACTGCCGAGGTGGTATGGAAGCCCAGGTTTCTTTGACAGTGGCCTTCAGCTCATCTGCATTTTTTGGTCTCTTGTTTCTCATTTTCCTCTTGACAATACCCCATAGATTCTCTATGGGGTTCAGGTCTGGTGAGTTTGCTGGCCAGTCAAGCACACCAACACCATGGTCATTTAACCAACTTTTGGTGCTTTTGGCAGTGTGGGCAGGTGCCAAATCCTGCTGGAAAATGAAATCAGCATCTTTAAAAAGCTGGTCTGCAGAAGGAAGCATGAAGTGCTCCAAAATTTCTTGGTAAACGGGTGCAGTGACTTTGGTTTTCAAAAAACACAATGGACCAACACCAGCAGATGACATTGCACCCCAAATCATCACAGACTGTGGAAACTTAACACTGGACTTCAAGCAACTTGGGCTATGAGCTTCTCCACCCTTCCTCCAGACTCTAGGACCTTGGTTTCCAAATGAAATACAAAACTTGCTCTCATCTGAAAAGAGGACTTTGGACCACTGGGCAACAGTCCAGTTCTTCTTCTCCTTAGCCCAGGTAAGACGCCTCTGATGTTGTCTGTGGTTCAGGAGTGGCTTAACAAGAGGAATACGACAACTGTAGCCAAATTCCTTGACACGTCTGTGTGTGGTGGCTCTTGATGCCTTGACCCCAGCCTCAGTCCATTCCTTGTGAAGTTCACCCAAATTCTTGAATCGATTTTGCTTGACAATCCTCATAAGGCTGCGGTTCTCTCGGTTGGTTGTGCATCTTTTTCTTCCACACTTTTTCCTTCCACTCAACTTTCTGTTTACATGCTTGGATACAGCACTCTGTGAACAGCCAGCTTCTTTGGCAATGAATGTTTGTGGCTTACCCTCCTTGTGAAGGGTGTCAATGATTGTCTTCTGGACAACTGTCAGATCAGCAGTCTTCCCCATGATTGTGTAGCCTAGTGAACCAAACTGAGAGACCATTTTGAAGGCTCAGGAAACCTTTGCAGGTGTTTTGAGTTGATTAGCTGATTGGCATGTCACCATATTCTAATTTTGTTGAGATAGTGAATTGGTGGGTTTTTGTTAAATGTGAGCCAAAATCATCACAATTAAAAGAACCAAAGACTTAAACTACTTCAGTCTGTGTGCATTGAATTTATTTAATACACGAGTTTCACAATTTGAGTTGAATTACTGAAATAAATGAACTTTTCCACGACATTCTAATTTATTGAGATGCACCTGTATATATATATATATATATATATATATATATATATATATATATATATATATATATATATATATATATATTTATTTTTTTTCTCCCAATTTGGAATTCCCAATGTGCTTTTAAGTCCTTGTGGTCGTGTAGTGATTTGCCTCAGTCTGGGTGGCGGAGGACGAATCCCAGTTGCCTCTGAGACCGTCTTATCATCTTATCATGTGACTTGTTGAGCGCATTGCCACGAAGACATAGCGCATGTGGAGGCTTCACGCCATCCACCGTGGCAACCATGCTCAACTCACCACGCGCCCCACCAAGTAAAAACCACATTATAGCGACCACGAGGAGGTTACCCCATGTGACTCTACCCTCCCTAGCAACCGGGCCAATTTGGTTACTCCTGGCTGGAGTCACTCAGCACGCCCTGGGATTCGAATGGCCCCTGTGGACATTGATTTTTAAGAAATATTTGCTCTAGATTTTTTTTTTTTTTTTTTGCATGTTTATTAGGTGCTACTAGTTACAAATCAAAAAGGGAAATAGGAGGTTAAAGCAATTGCCACTGCTTTTAATGTATACTGTACATATATGACCAATTTCTGATATTAATCACAATTTCCATGTGCTTGCCAATGTGGTCACTATTGTGCAGTTATAAGCTTGGCTTTTGGCACATAAGTGGAAAAGCGAAAGTGAAAAAAGAGAGATAAGCAAAGTATAGTGAGGTTGAAGAGGGCAGTTGTAGGTCAGGGGTCACGATGTGTGCAGCAGGGGTCACTGCTCGGCCACATTTCCTTTCATAAATGTAGTCATTATGAAAAATTGCACAATACAGTACAATTAAAGCACATGAAGCAAGTGTTTTAACCTGAGAAACACATGAACATGAAATGTGTTTGAATGAATAATCAGCACAGCAGCACACAACCAGAATTTATTGTTGAATAGAAACGCAGAACAGAACAGAATAACAAAATGCAAAGTAATATCTTCGGTGATTAAAGTCCTTTATGAATGTAACTGTTTTGAGATTACCAATTAAGTAGTTTGCAAGTTAATGCAATCCTGTATTAAGGATAGTGTAAATGTGTGGCTCGCTGTCCGGGGCAAAGTGCTCGAAGCTCAAAACTTGACCCGAACTCGAATACCCCCCACTGACTTGGTATTGATGGAATAGATAGGAGGAGATGGGGAGGTGGAGGGATGCTGGAAACACTCAGTGCCACGTAAAGGTAAGCAGCTATTTATATACTCTTACTCTGACTGTGTGATTGGTCGGATTCAATTAACTTGCTCCTCCCGAACCTTGTTAATGAAACTTCATTTATTAAAACTGGTACTATAATGGAATAAAGTTACTTACTGTTTATTCCATTACTCCCCAACCCTAAACATACAGTATATAAATGCATACATACATACATACATACATACATGCAATTAGATAAATATTCTTCATAAAAATGCATGCTTTGTCAGTGGAAAAAAAAACAAACAAACAAACAAAAAAAACAAATAAAAATTATTTTAATGATTGTGTCATGTACCACAGTTTGAGAACCACTACTTAGTAAACAGTACACACATTTTTTGGCAGTCAAATAATGAGTCAAGAAAGAGAAGTAAATAAGAAGTAAGCTCAGTTGTATATTGCACATATTAGCAAATGTAGTAGGTCACCTGGTTCAATGCATATAGAAAATACTACATATGGCAGCAGTAATGAGCTCTATCATCCAAGCCTGCACTGAACGACTGAATGCTCTACAGATAGACATCCAATTCCACGTGCAAACACAAAGCATGCAGATTCGGTGTCACGCTTTAGTATGCAATGAGCATTCTCAGCCACGTCTGATCTCCTCTTAACAACTTATTGATCCGGTCCTCAGAATTTAGAGCAGTCTCCTACTCTGATCTTCCTGTTCTCCTCTCCTTCTATTCGCTGTAGCCTACAACAGGTTGCACTCCAAGCTCCTCTCTGAGCAATACAATCCCAGAAAATGAGGGAATTATGCAAATGAATCACATCTATAACAATGCATTATGAAGATTCTCTCTCCCTCCTTTTCTTTCTCTTTCAGTCTTTGCTGATAGAGCCGGCTTTAAATCCCAGAGTTATGTGTCACCCAGTATAATTAATTCGCTCTCTATCGCTCTTTCTTTTATTATCTGAATCTGTATACAGCAGCAGCACTTCATGAACTCTCACCATATTCACATTTTACAATGTAATATTTCCACATTACGTAACTGTTGGTAAAGCAAATCTCACATACGAACAAAACTGCTCAACAAATGAAAACAATGCAGGAGATTAAAGGAACATTATGGGAAAAGACTCTTTCCAGAGCCCTAGTGGTCATGCTAAGGGGTTTTGGTTTTCCCTCAGTGGACTTTATAATTTCTAACTTTAAAAGGGGTCCTATTATGGAAAGCAGGAGTTTCCTTGCCCTTTGTATTAAAGTGTTCATTGTATGTTCTTGATATTTTCACAACACAAAGAGCCCTCCCCAGTCCACCCAGACCATTTAAGGAAACTGAGCTGCAACAACAGGTTGTTCTGAAATTGTTATGGTTATGACTACGGCTGTCAATTTAATGTGTTAAAGGGGTCATGTCATGAGGAATAACATATTTATTCATGAAAATTCATTCTACTATAAAAACACACAGTACATTTCTGAACTCAAATCTTAGTCCCCAAAGCAGAAGCATTTATTCAAACCAAGCTGCAAAAATGGCTTGTTCTCTACTTCCGTGGCTTCCCTACATCACTAGGGTGCTCGTTAATTCATGACCGCCTCTACAGTAACAACATCAACGCCTACTTTACATCATCGCACCCTTGGCTCCGCCCACTGTTGCTCATTTTTAAACAGAGAGAGTGCAGGACAGACAGGCCTAGTGTGGCCTACTAACTATTCTTTAACACCAAAGGGGACCCATCTGGACTATTTTGAATTATTTTTGTATATAAACATGCACTAGACAGACGTCTTTGACCATTGTTAGGTACCACTTTTAGAAGATGCAGTGTCAAGTTACAACTCTGAAAAGGAGACTCTGTTTGGTTCATTCAGTTGCTGCATCTTGTTGTTTGACATGCGTTACCGGCAATGTGCAGGCGAGGCTGTTTGTCAAAATGCTTTGGACTATGTATGTGCATCGTGTGGATGTGTCTTCAGCATTTTTCAGCGTGAATTGTATGTTTTTTCGGCTCATATCAGTGTGGAGTGTTTGTGAATCAGTCATAATGCAATTCAAGCTTTGCAAAGGAACTGTTATTGAAGGATTGGGCAGTTAAAAACACTTGGACCTGATCGGAAAACCGTGAGTAAACAGTTTCATTCATGAATATTTCATATGTCATGACTGTTTGATAGTTTATGGTACTGATGAGTGAACAGTTTAATATATTCGGATGCAATGTGTTAGCTGTGCATTATGTGTAGGGCTGTTCTGGCGGCAACCACCACAGTGGTTAAGGGCCAATCACTGCCGGTGAACTGTGTTATATGGCGGTTGAAGGGAGTGCAAATTACGCATTTATTGCACATCAATTTTTAAAAAGTGCATCATTGAACATAAAATGTAAATTAAGCTCTTTGTATAATATCACAAAATACCACAAAAAAAAAAAAATACATTTCTGTCTGTTATTGGACTATACAGTCGATATTATACCTCAGTAACATGTTCACATCAAGGACTAAAAATATTTTAGATGTCAGATACTGTTAATATTGTTAAACTCTGGGGTCCTGGGTAGCTCAGCAAGTAAAGACACTGACTACCACACCTGGAGTCGCAAGTTCGAATCCAGGGCGTGCTGAGTGACTCCAGTCAGGTTTCCATAGCAACCAATTGGCTCGGTTGCTAGGGTGGGTAGAGTCACATTGGCGTAACCTCCTCGTGGTCACCATAATGTGTGGTTCTCACTCTCGGTGGGGCACGTGGTGAGTTGTGCGTGGATGCCGTGCAGAATAGTGTGAGGCCTCCACACGTGCTAGGTCTCCGTGGTAACGCGCTCAACAAGCCATGTGATAAGATGCGCGGATTGATGGTCTCGGAGGCGGAGGCAACTGAGATTTGTCCTCCTCCACCACCCGGATTGAGGCGAGTCACTACGCCACCACGAGGACTTAGAGCGCATTGGGAATTGGGCATTCCAAATTGGGGAGAAAAAGGGAGACAAAATATAAAAATAAAAAATATATTGTTAAACTCCAATATTCAACATTACTAAATATCACGAAACAGCTGGACAATAATTTAAATAAATGTTTTCAATTTTTTCGGAGATTTTATGTTTCTAGTCGCACTGAATACACGTCCAGAACGCAGTGTTAATCTCGTCAACAAAATTACATGGAAAAATATTTGAGTTGTTATTGGATTATGTTTACAAAGACAGGATTATGACCATAATTTTAACAATTTTAATTAAAACTTTGTTGACGAAAATATGACGAGAAATAAACAACATTGCAAGATATTACCAATGCACTGATAATGTTTCAGAAGAAGAAACAATCTTGTTGAATAAAACCTTGTTTATACAAATGATCCAGTCTTAGTATAATGATGATATTTTTTCGTCTATAACTTTGAGATGAAAGCGCCGATCCCTTGGTTAAGTGCTTTTATGAACACCTATTTTCAAACGTATCATATATATGATATGAGATAAACAAACCATCAACAAAATAAATATATTATTAGCTTACAACTTACATCTGCAATGAAGCGAACACACAACGGAGCTTGAACAGCTGAACTTGTAGAGAGAGTATTGTGAGGATGGTCCCGTGCATGAGCTCACCATCTCCGGTAAACTGAGGAACTTTTTAATAAACTATTTCAAACGTGTCTAATATAAAGCCAATATATGTGCTTAATCAACTGTATCAACAATATTAATATAATATTATAAATTCAGTCTGTGAAGGCAGTGAATGCACAATGGAGCTTGAGTTCTAGATAGAGCACATAAACAGGCACGAGCCCTTTCTTTTAATGTTGTTTGTTGATATGTTGTCACGAATAAACTTTCCTGTGTGTTAGTGAAGGGATTTAGTAATTGTAACTTTATTCGGGGACGAATGGACATGTAGTTGATACACCTCATGGTGTGCGTTTGGCTTGAGTTGCACACCAAATGTGGATCTTGTGAACATGTCATTACCAGAAAAGTGCACTATGTAGCGCAATATCAAGAAGTCTCTAAGAAACAGAAACTTAATATGTTCCTATGATAAATAATCCGCAACACAGTTACTAAAGATCTAATATTTTATCATTAAATGACATTATTTCAGAAATTAATTTCAAGTTTTCTTGAGGACTTTTAAGTAATTTAAGATATGTTAATGTCACGTGCATAACTCTACCACCACGGTGGGGCAGTTGTCACAGTGATGATACCAGCCCTAGTTATGTGTAAACCCTGACATTTAGTTTTATAATGTTGTGGAGCTTGTTCATTCTCTTCTGACTGAGTTTTAAATATGGCAGTATTTGAGGGGCTGAATGATGTTCAGTCAGAACAAGGAGCACAATACGATGATACTTGAACAAAAATGAGCTGCATGGTCGAGTTGCCAGAAAGAAGCCTTTACTGCAACAATGCCACAAAAAAAGCCCGGTTACAATATGCCCGACAACACCTTGACCTGCCTCACAGCTTCTGGCACACTGTAATTTGGAGTGACGAGACCAAAATAGAGCTTTATGGTCACAAACATAAGCGTTATGTTTGGAGAGGGGTCAACAAGGCCTACAGTGAAAATAATTCCATCCCCACTGTGACACATGGTGATGGCTCACTGATGTTTTGGGGAGTGTGAGCTCTAAAGGCACAGGGAATCTTGTGAAAATTGATGGCAAGATGAATGCAGCATGTTATCAGAAAATACTGGCAGACAATTTGCATTCTTCTGCATGAAAGCTGCGCATGGGACGCTCTTGAACTTTCCAGCATGACAATGACCCTAAGCACAAGGCCAAGTTGACCCTCCAGTGGTTACAGCAGAAAAAGGTGAAGGTTCTGGAGTGGCCATCACAGTCTCCTGACCTTAATATCATCGAGCCACTCTGGGGAGATCTCAAACGTGCGGTTCATGCAAGACGACCAAACACTTTGCATGAGCTGGAGGCATTTTGCCAAGACGAATGGGCAGCTATACCACCTGCAAGAATTTGGGGCCTCATAGACAACTATTACAAAAGACTGCACACTGTCATTGATGCTAAAGGGGGCAATACACAGTATTAAGAACTAAGGGTATGCAGACTTTTGAACAGGGGTCATTTCATTGTTTTCTTTGTTGCCATGTTTTGTTTTATGATTGTGCCATTCTGTTATAACCTACAGTTGAATATGAATCCCATAAGAAATAAAAGAAATGTGTTTTGCCTGCTCACTCATGTTTTCTTTAAAAATGGTACATATATTACCAATTCTCCAAGGGTATGCAAACTTTTGAGAACTGTATATATATATATATATATATATATATATATATATATATATATATATATATATATATATATATATAGTAAATAATGTATTTTTGAACAATTCAATAGAAAACAAAATTATCATCACGTCATTGCCCCATAAACAGCCTCATTCTAAGGGTCAAAAAGAGGGTCAAATTTGTCAAGGAAAAAATTATTATTATTTTTTTTTTTTTAGGGAAAAGAAACATTACAAGTGGAGTAAAAAAAAAAAAAAAAGAAAAAATAAGCGTAGAATATTCCACTTTTAAGCATTACAATTAGGCTTCTTTTAAACGTTAAGAAAGGTCTGAAGTAAGGAAGAAAGCAGAGCTCCACGCAAGCCACAGACACCCCGCTTTTTGTGCACATAGAGAGCAAGCTTGCTGTTAAGAAAAAATTAAAAGCGTAATTTTTTTTTTTTTAAGAGTGACCCTCAAGACATGTCAGCCTCAGAAAATAAGGTTGGAAAAATTTTCTCACGAGACATTACGGCAGACGAGGGTCATTCCTGTTCATGATATCAAGCCTAAATTAGATTTCTCCTCTTTCTGATTTAATAAAGGTATTCTTCGTTGTGTATGAGCACACCAAGAGGGGGATGCGTGTGGATTTTAAAGTAGGTGCTGCAGTCTGTAATAAGGAAGTGGAGGAGGAAACAGGATTCCACCACATACCTGTTCTTTTATCCAGCTTTATCCGGGCTGTGGAGATTGCGGTGGTGTTTAATAATCACCTCACATCCTGCTCGTCCAGCCACAGAGCTGCAATTGAGCCGAAAAATGTTCATCCTTTGGACGAGTGAGAGTAAAGTGGATGTGAACAGGGAGGGAGAAGTTTATACACACACAAACAAACAGGTCTGTGATAAGCAAACACACCCCTGTGTGCAAGACAAGGTAATCTTACAACCCTGCCGTTAAATACAAGGGGTCAAGGTTTGTCTGGTTAGCACTGTCCAGTTAGTCTCTGCTGGTAGATTTTGTAACTCATCATTATGCAGCCAAACAGTTTCTCCATTGAGAATTATAAGTTGCAATATAATCTGATAAAATAACACGTTTTCCAAGCAACATATGCAGTATGCCATCATACTGAGCAAAGATGAAAGATTTTATTCTGGGTACTTCTGGGGAGTCCTGCACCACCCAAACAAATGCCATTGAGATGAATGGGAGAGAGGTGGAGGAAATAGAAAAACACAGAGAGAAAGATAACCTACAGTAAGGGTGGAGAGAAGAGACAAAAGCATTGTCTGTCAAAAGCAATGAAAAAAAAATAGGGGTATAAAGAAACATTGCCTTTAGGAGGGGGGGATCAGAATTGAGGGTATGAGACATAAAAGTGTTTTTGAGTTGGTGTTGTTGTTGTTTTTTAGATTTTTTAACTGAGGGAAATCTCCACGCACAGGCCTCTGAAATGCTTGAATGAACAAATCTGATTAAAAGGCTTTTGATTCAACTTATTCATCGGCTGAGAACAAAATAAAATTGGATGTTATTTCATCGTGACATTCCATCAGATGCATTACATTTCACGTGAAATTGAATCTAAGATGTGTGAATCTTGGTCCATTTTAAAGCTTTACATAACAAGATCCAGAATAGACCTGCAGTGCTGCACTTCCACCTAATGGCCAAAGATGTCTCTGCAGGAGACCTTGCCTTTATTCTTGTTAGAATGTTAGGGTACAATGGGGCTAAAGGCACCCCTTAAGGGAAATGTGCTTTTTTATGGTCACAAAATTTATCAAGATCAAAAATAAATAAATAATAATAATAATAATACAAAACAAATAAAAATGATATATATATATATATATATATATATATATATATATATATATATATAAGCACATTATAATATATATATATATATATATATATATATATATATATATATATATATATATATATATATATATATATATATATATATATATATATATATATATATTATATATGCACATATATATATATATATATATATATATATATATATATATATATATATATATATATATAATATATATATATATATATATATATATATATATATATATATATATATATATATATATATATATATATTATATATATATATTAATTTTTTGTTTGTTTATTGAATATTGATGGAGAAACATAATTTGTGTGAAAATAAATAATAACTGAAGTTTGTTTTGATTATTATTATTATTATTATAACTTTTTTAAAAGGGTTAAAAGGCCCCTAGGGGGGTTATAGTGATATCGTGAAGATATAGGGCTAATATTTATAGTGCAAAAATATGTCAATTAATGCAAATAATTTTGAGACAGCAAGGTGCTTTTTTGAATACCAAATTAAGACAATGCTTACTCAAAATAACTAAGGGTGCACCGTTTCCTGTTGAGTTCAATCACATTTGGAATTTTATTACATGTCAAGTATTCGATAAACAAACTAATCTCTATTATGATTGGATGAGTCAATTTGAGCCCACTTTGAAAATTGTTCATAACAAATCTCTGTCTCTGTGTTGACATCATGGTCATGTTGAACTTTAATATGTCACACCTAATGAATTTTATAGGCACGAATGTCATAAGATGCAACATCTCTAATGCCATGATGTCTTTTCAGCAAAAGGTCATCAAGGCACACTCTAAAAATAATTAAAAATGTATTAAAGATTAATTAAAGAATAATTAAAGATTCAGTTCATAACAAAATTCCGACAAGTTGAATATAAGTAATTAAGTATATAAGTAAAACATATAAGTATATATATAGTATATATAGTATATATATATATATATATATATATATATATATATATATATAATTGTATTAATTAAATTTGGTTAAAAGTTACATAATTCAATATTATGCAATTTTGTTATGAAATTGAAAAGTTTAACAAATAATAATAAAAAAAGGCAATTTTTTGTACACATGTGGACACCAGTAAACCTTTAAAGTTTATGCGTGCAGTTTTGCACCAACAGCACCCAACTGAATTGCAAAATAATACATTTTAAATTTACTTTTAAAAAACATTTATTTTCATTTTCACAGAGACAGCGAGTCTTTACATTCATGTTGCAATTTTCTTGCTACAATTAGAGAATAACGGGGGTTTGGTCATTCATAATATTTATCACTACATTAATTCACCTCTATGTGTTGTTGTGTAGTAAAATGGCTTATGAAAGAGAAACACGCACTCTCTAACTTGAACTGTTGAGGCCGCAGCTGTGATGGTTCTTTTTACATGAGTTTACCACTTGTAATTATTATTTACAAGTCGGAATCTCTTAATTACAGTTATTCCGACATGACGTGAATGCAGCATCACATGTCACAATGATCCTATAGGATATAATTCGGTTCCCACAGCTCACACAAGTCCACATGCTGAATTTTGTATAACTATCACAGCTCATAATGTAAACTTCTACACCAATAAATCATGTATGCAAAAATACTTGTCATTTTGCTATTTATTTATTTTGTATATAAGCTCCTAAACCTACACAATGTAAAAATTTTCATGGAAAACATACATTTCCATGGAGGCCGTGAAGCATGTTATCAAGCTAAAATATACTTTATATTATCTATTATCTGTTCTCATGTTTTCAATGTGTTATTGAGCTATTTAGGAGCTCCAAAGCAGAATATGAGGGTTATTCACCTTCATGATGGTGAAGATACTCATCAAATGTGTGTTCCAGTGAGACACTTACAATGGAAGTCAATGGGGTCAATCTGTAAACATTAAAATACTCACTGTTTCAAAAGTATAGACACAAGACATAAACAATATGTGTGTTAACATGATTTTACTGTAATAAAATCACTTACTAACTGCATCTGTGTGAAGTTATAGGCAATTTTACAACTTCGTTGTCATGACGATGTAACAATATAAACCTAATTTGGTTAGCAGCGATATATATATATATATATATATATATATATATATATATATATATATATCTTTTTTTTTTTTTCATCAGACTAAAATCATGTTAACACACATATTGTTTATGTCTTGTGTCTATACTTTTGAAACAGTGAGTATTTTAATGTTTACAGATTGACCCCATTGACTTCCATTGTAAGTGTTTCACTGGAACACACATTTGTGCTTTTATTAAAGAAAAGGAGGAACGAGTCGAAATTAATTTTGGTGGAAATAAACATTAGGAAACAAAAACTGGCAATTAATTGTATTGAACCCGCAATATACCTTTAAGTCCAGTGTGTGTGTGTGTGTGTGTGTGTGTGTGTGTGTGTGTGTGTGTGTGTGTGTGTGTGTGTGCGTGCGTGTGTTTTAGGGGCCATAAATGATTCTGTGCAGTAAAATTGAAATAATAATAATAATAATAATAATAATAATAATATATATATATATATATATATATATATATATATATATATATATATATATATATATATATATATATATATATATATATATAATTCTCATTGAGTATTTTTCCCCAATTCAGTCTGATATCACAGTATACACAGACGAGGGCAGCATTGTATAAAGGTATTTAATCCATGAGAAAGTTTGAGTACCACTGCAGTAACACTATATACAACAGAGGGCAGCAAAGCCTAAAAACAAGGATTTTCTGTTCCTGAATCACACTATTGAGTCAAGAGCAATTTATGTTAAAATCGTTTTAAAAATGTTGGGAGTTTGTCTCCCATACATGTATATCCACTTTATATGTGGCCACAAATACAAATGTTTGGACTTTAAGAACTGAATTTGGAAAATTCAGTGTCAGATCAACAAGTCATGGTTTTTTAGTAGTTTGAAACCATACACAGGAGCAGAAGCTCTGACATGCACTTTAAAGTTTTAATTCTTGTGACACATTTTAATGACTGGTTCTACCATGAGTTCATTTGATTATTTTCTGTAAACTTATTTTTTTTAGGTTATAGAAAATACTGTAATGTCAAATGGTTTCAAATAATCAAACAGGAAAAGAATGTTTAAAACAGTATTCATTAAGAACTACAACAAATACAGAAGGATGCACTTTTTTTTTTTATATATATATATATATATATATATATATATATATATATTTTGCAGCTTTCCTGGAGACCAAACCAGCTGGAATGAAAGAAGACTGCAGCATTTCCAGATACTGTACCATCAGGCAAAAGGAATAAATCACCTTTGACTCCAACTTTATACCAATCCAGCAGGGAATTAGACTATACCATTTCGATAACAAAAGAGCGACCCTCATTCACGCTCACATCTTTGCAATAGTTTTGATGCTTAATTTGTGTATTAGTTTACAGAAGTTATGCTTATGTTTGTATCAGTATGTACTTATTATGGGCATTATTTTGGCGTTTGATTTTATCAATCAATACAATCTAAAACACTATACAACAGTACAACCCATTGAACAAAATGTCTATCTTGGTGTCATTCCCGTCACAAATCAAAGATGGCAATACTGTCAATAAGGTCCATTTAGTTTGTCTTAATTGTTTCTGTGTCTTCATGTAATCCCAGACTAACTCAATGATGGTGAGATTCATACTATCTGTTGCATATTATGTATTATTAGGAACCGATACTCACGTGTTTAATAGCTATGGTAATAACTCAGTCAACACAAGACTCAAGCTTGATTACATCATAAGTGTTGTTTCTAGTTCACACATAGCTCACTACTTTTTGAATTTGTCAGGTAGGCCTGCTTATCTAATGGAAAATGCAAACAAATTGCAAACAAATGAGGAACTTTCAGCAATAAAACTAAAGGGTTAATCCAGTCACTTTAAGGTCTCCAAAATGTTTGCCTTGTGTCTCAGTTGTATAAGAAATGTATTCCTTATCAATATCTCAAAAACAATAGTGCAGTGAGAAAAATAGAAAGTTCATGGATGATCACTGGGAGCAGAGGAGACTGTCCAAATAACTACCCACCCAACCAACCAAACAACCAACCAACCAACCACCCAGCCATCCCACCAACCAACCGACCAACCAAACAACCAACCAACCAACCAACCAACCAATCAATCAACCACCCACCCATCCAACCAGCCAACCACCCACCCAGCCATCCCACCAACCAACCGACCAACCAAACAACCAACCAACCAACCAACCACCCATCCAACCAATCAACCAACCAGCCAACCACCCACCCAGCCATCCCACCAACCAATCGACCAATCAAACAACCAATCAACCAACCAACCAACCAACCAACCAACCAACCAAACAAACTCCCAACCAACCAACAAACCAAACAAACAAACACCCGCCCATCCAACCAACCAACCAACCAACCAACCACCCACCCACCCAACCAACCACCCACCCATCCAACCAACCAACCAATCAAACAACCAGCCAACCACCCATCCATCCAACCAACAAACCAACCAACCAGCCAACCACCCACCCACCCAACCAACCAACCAACAAACCAACCAAACAACCAACTAACCACCCAACCAACCAACCATCCAACCAACCAACCATCCATCCATCCATCCATCCATCCATCCACGTCAAACCAAGCTTTTCTCTTCAAAATTAATTCCCATGTATCTCAATTTGGTGCACATCATTTGCAACATTAAAGGTTCACCACTCTGAAAGTGTGGAAACCAGAAAAAGCATAATTCAAGAAAAGAATGAAAACTTTATTAAAGTTACGGAATAACTGAGAGTCACAAAGCAGAACGAGGTGGAATAAAGAGTCGTAAAGCCTTAATTTTGTAATATTGTGGCAATTACTGAGGAATACTATGATGGAAACAGCATTCTGATTGTCTTAGATGATGGATGGGCTTATTACAGAGTGATCTAGATGGTGGCAAACCTATGATTAAAACCTAAAGCTTGTTAGGAGACTTTTTTCACTATTTTGAACAAAAGTCCAATATGAGCAGCCTCCCTCTAGCATAACTTAGTTTGATGAATAATAATGTGCCACTGATTTTGTACCCACACAGCTATTTTTCAATCATTCATTCATTTGGTTCTTCATTTATTCATGTTTCTTATTTATTATTATTATTATTATTATTTAGAATACATTATTTGCCCCCAAGCCATGGTCAGAAATTAACCAGGAGTTGGGGGAAAATGCCACTAAAAGTGATGAATGCCAAAGATATATAAAACAGGCAAATAAAAATGCCCCATAGTGAATTCCTGTTACATGTTTTTTTTTTTTTTTTTTTTTTTCATATTATTCTAGGCCTACGCCTAGTAAAGTAAAGCTAATTTTGCATTTGATGTTGATTTGATTATATTGTATTACAAACAGTCAAAGCTTTTCAGACTGAGAATCCTTTCCAATTCATTCATTCATTTGGGGTATTTGACATAAATCTGACATTGCCCCAAGCTCCAGAGATCATGCAATCTCACAACATAAGACAAACCTATGACCAAAGACTTCTGCAGGTACAGAAACTATTGGAGAGGACCGCTGCTTCTGTGATGTGTTTGAGATCACAGAATGACTCACTGAAGGAACATCCACCCTCTCTTACACAGCATAAACCTGGCAGGACAGATTGTCCCTTCAATTGTAATTAATCCTATGGGAAACATTAGGGGGTTGCTGCAGTTCCAATTATCACACTTAATTTAGCCTGGGGAATCTAATTTGGGAAATCTATGTACCAAGATGTAAAGACTCCCACTCTGTATCTACAAAAGGAGGTTATCCACCACTTCCAATGAGAAAATGACTTTGAAAGAGCCATGAAAACATAACCAATTGTTATTAGTTCCTAACAATACTAGTTGTGCATGCATTTTTCTGACAGACGTTGTGAGATTCACATATTACCTATGCTGTGATCACTGTTATTTATTTTATAAATGGAGCTGTCACTGATCCTTGAATAATCCTTTCTGCTCTATAATGTGAATAATCTGTTCTTTATGTTGTGCTATTTTAAAGTCAAAAATAGGTTTATAGTGCTGAGCCTCATTTTCCCCTGATCTGTTTGTATCTTGGATTTGGACAACTATGACAGATGGTCTTTCAAGGAAAAATAAATAAAAATCGTTCTACACAGAAAAACCCTATTATATTCTATGTTGTTCTATTGCATCATGCTGCAGGAAATACAATACACAGAAGCAAATGTACCAAATTTAGAACATAATAACACCAAAATTGTAATAGAGTGATGAACACACATCAAGCAATTATCATAACACAACACTCGTAAAAATAATATGTATCTCTTGGCGAAGAACACCTGCATGTACTCTGCGTCGGCATGTACTGTCCAAGTCGAGCCCAGCTTATAAATGGTTCAGTCATATGTTTTTTTTTTTTTTTTTTTTTGCACTGGTCCGATAAAGATTTAACATAGCTGTTGTATTTACAAAAATATAAGTTGTATGTTACCTCAAAACAAATAAGACTACATAAGGGTAATAGTCACTATTCTGTATGGAATGAAAATGAAAGAAAACTATTGGTGTAGGTATCAATGCTATATTAAATTATTAAATTGATGATTTATGAACAGTAAGTGAAAGTATAAATAATGCTACACTGAAAACTCTGATGCTTTTTTATTTAAAATCTATTTTATTTACTGTAATTTAATCAGTTAATAAGTAGCCTAAACTTGCCTGACTGGATCACTTATCACAGTTACAGATTGCACTGGAGTTAACCATTCATTCAAAGTCAAGTCAGGACCTGCCCAAATTTCTTTCTCTTTCTTCCTATTTTACTCTCTGTTCTTCTGTCAGGCAAAACAGTTTGCTCTCTGTCAACATTTAAATATATTTAAAAATGGAGAATGGATATTAGTCTGCTTGCAATTCTTGTTGTAAACTGTGCCTGAAGGATTGCTTGTTAAATCAGCTAGCAGAAGGTAAGCCTTTCTCTTCCTTATTATCATATTTTTTTTTCCTAGTAAGGGATTCAAAAAGAGCTTTGCATGGTGGCTTCGTTTCAAAAGAGCAACACAAACTGTTGAAGAGTTATATTTTATGTACATTCAACTCTAGTTTGATGCAGTCAGAATTTAGATTGGTAGGCCTTTGCCATTTTCAGTGGTATGCTTTTCATTTCTAGTAATTGCATACTAAATTGACATAGCATCCCTACCTGAATTGCATGAAAGAAATGTATTGCTTCATAGTATTGGTTCCCTAACTTCAGCTAATAAAGGAAGCACTGAATTACTGTTCATGCATAACAACATTTATATATCGATAAATAAATAAATAAATAAATAATAATTAAAAAAAATAAAAAAATAAAAAATGAAAAAAAAAAATAAAAAAGTGTTTTGCATTGTAATTGCTTCCTGTTTTCCTTTCATTTCCAGCAAGGCTGGTGGATGAAACACAATCTGAGGACAGAAAAATTCAGGACCAATGGCGATCGAAAGGGGTACAAGCATAATACAAAGGCAAACTCAACAATATGCAAGAATTCAGTTTAAACAAACATACTAACTTCACACACAAGTGTGCAGCTCTTTGATTTAAAAAAAAAAAAAAAAAAAGGCCAACAAAAGTCAACGGTTCCAGCATACACCGATCAGCCACAACATTAAATCCACCTGCCTAATATTGTGTAAGTCCCCCTCTTGCCACAAAAACAGCTCTGACCTGCCGAGGCATGGACTCCACAAGACCTCTGAAGATGTCCTGTGGTATCTGGCACCAAGACGTTAGCAGCAGATCCTTTAAGTCCTGTAAGATGCGAGTTGGGGCCTCCATGGATTGGACTTGTTGGTCCAGCACATCCCATAGATGCTCAATTGGATTGAGATTTGGAGGCCAAGTCAACACCTTGAACTCTTTGTCATGTTCCTCAAACCATTCCTGAACAATTTTTGCAGTGTGGCAGGGTGCATTATCCTGCTGAAAGAGGCCACTGCCATCAGGGAATACCGTTGTCATGAAGGGGTGTACATGGTCTACAACAATCTTTAGGTAGGTGGTACGTGTCAAAGTAACATCCACATGAATGCCAGGACCCAAGGTTTACCAGCAGAACATTGCCCAGAGCATCACACTGCCTCCGCCGGCCTGCCTTCTTCCCATAGTGCACCCTGCTGCCATCTCTTCCCCAGGTAAACAATGCACACGCACCCAGCCGTCCACAAATGTGATTCATCAGACCAGGCCACCTTCTTCCATTGCTTCATGGTCCAGTTCTGACGCTCACGTGCCCATTTTTGGCGCTTTCGGCGGTGGACAGGGGTCAGCATGGGCACTCTGACAGGTCTGCTGCTTCGCTGCTCCATACGCAGCAAGCTGTGATGCACTGTGTGTTCTGACACCTTTCTATCACGTTTTTCAGCAATTTGTGCTACAGTTGCTCTTCTGTGGGATCGGACCAGACGGGCTAGCCTTCACTCCCAATGAGCATAAATGAGCCTTAGGCACCCATGACCCTATTGATGGTTCACCGGTTGTCCTTCCTTGGACCACTTTTGGTGACCATTGACCACTGTGTACCGGGAACACCCCACAAGACCTGCCGTTATTGAGATGCTCTGACCCAGTTGTCTAGCCATCACAGTTTGGCCCTTGTCAAAGTCGCTCAGATCCTTACGCTTGCCCATTTTTCCTGCTTCCAACACATGAAATTCAAGAACTGACTGTTCACTTGCTGCCTAATATATCACACCCCTTGACAGGTGCCATTGTAATGAGATAATACAAGTTATTCACTTCACCTGTCAGTGGTTTTAATGTTGTGGCTCATCAGTGTATGCTAGTGGACAGGACGTAACCACAGGATTGGGAAGAGGGGGGACATGTCCCCCTCAATGTCTATGGTGGTTACAGCCCTGCTAGTAGTACAAAATAATAACTAAATGATTTAAGATCTGCTTTACAGTGCTATCTAAATGACCTCCGCCTATTAGAAAAGTTTAGTCTATTATTCTTTCTCTAAGTAAAATAAGGACTTTGCCCTTTCAGATACACTCATGAAAATTGTCTTGTGCACATTTATTGCACTGTATTTATAGCCCAAAGTCGTCTGTCTTATCTAGTTATGTTACCAGTTTCACATTCAGTAAGGGTTAACATCACTGTGCTGTTCATGATTCAGCATAAATAGATAAATTGGTAGACTTCACCCTGAAAACAAATATTGGCCAAACTATAGGGTTAGGCATAATTTTGCCTCGTGGTGCTAAAGACATGAACATATGCAATGCAGTCAATGCAGTGTTAATAGACAGTATATATTATGAAATCACTCTAATCATTTTATGCTTTTTTTCTTCCAGTGATGGATATTCCATCCGATAATGTGTATGCTTATGCATTATCAAAAACCCTCACAAAAGTTGTTTCTCCTCTGACTGTGGGTTTGTATTCAGAATGCCACAACAGGATCAACATGGTCCTCAAGAACATTGAGGGTAAGCCCATTCCTTTATACTGCAAACAAATAATTGTCTTACTCAGTATTTTTGTTTTATTACTTGAGAAGCAGAATGGCATAAGATATTAAGTCTTGGGTTTTGGATAAATCTAACAAAATTTGGTGTTATGCTTAAAGCAAGAAAAAAACTATTTGCCAACGGGGTTGTCAAAGGTCCCTTTGAATCTTTTTTGACAAATAGTTATTCTTGTTATAAGCATAAATATTTCAGAAATGTGTTAGAATTATCTGAAAACAAGACAAAATTGTTGTAATCTGTTTTGTAATTTATATATAATCATATATTTGTACTAAAAAGAAGGAAATATTCAGTAAGAAAATTATTTTTTGCAGAGAATTTCAGAGACACATGGATCCATTTTAAATGATGGCTCTTAAGCCCTGTACACACATGCAGCGACTTTATCGCTTGAAGTCGCTAGTCTCTGTACTGTGAAGTTGCTCCTGGGCATTTCTATTGCTGTCGATTTAACGTTATTGTTGGACTGCACGTCTGGCCGTATCTTAATTTTTTTTATTTTTATCACAGATGAGAGATATTGCCGGGAAAACCAAGACAGAATTCTAATTTGACAAGGAATTTGTCATCTTGTCCCTAAAAATGCACATTCTGCAAGGGAGAGTGTTTTAATATGAACTGCAGCGGTTAACAAGATGAACGAACTATCAATGTACGAATCAAACTCACTCAGACTGCCGACATTTTCCTTTCCACACATCATTTTGTATTATATCCATGTATTTGGTTACAGACAAATCATATAGACCTGTGAAATCGCTCCCATAAACTTTAATTTCTCCTCTGTCTTGCTTGCACTCGACTCCATTTCCACAAAGGAGACAGGTGAACATGCGCTCCAGTGAACCCTGTCTTCACTCCCATTGGTTGTCACTCAAGAAAGTCACTCCTCATTTGCATTAAGTTAAACTTTTCTCAGATTTGTCATGTTGCTCGCCACGCCCACATCAAGTCCCCAGAGGTTACTCGTGTTGCCGGAAGTAGCCAGATCTCATTGAAAATAAATGGGGTTGTGTCGCTTTGTTGCTGGAAGTCGCTGCATTTGTGCTTTATATGGATATATACAGGGTTAGTTATACAGATATACTGTACATAGGTTTACATTTTTCTTTCTATACAATTAAAGTAAATGGTGACTGAGACTGTGAGTCCCAAACATCCTGCCTAGCACCTCCTTTTGCAAGGAAAGAAAGTAATTAATCAGACTGAGGGCAAGTAATTTCTGACAGAATTAACTTTTTTGGGTGAACTCTCCCTTTAAGACCATGAGAAACAGAAAATTTAGTCAATTATGTTTAAACTTTTGACTGGTAGTTTAGATTGTGATGTAACTTGACATAACTTTCTCTTCATCTCTTATCTTTCAGTTCATATGTATCTCGAGGCAGAAAGAAGAGAAGAGAAGAACACAAAGGGACAAAAGCCTCGCTCAGTTAAACCATCGATTTCGGACCTGCTATCTCTGATCTTGCGTCTCCTCTTCTATCGACCTGTGTGGACGGAGCAGAACCAGAACAGGAAGAACATTCGATATCTGTTCGTGAGGTTCAGTGCCTGGCATTTTGCTGGTAGTGACTTGCTCTGGGCTGGACTGGTGATGCAGTTGTGCAAGGCTCTCCAAAAGAGCTTCGGTAAGCTCCAGCTGGGCCTCTTCCGGATCGCACAACACGACGAAGAGAAGGATACAGAGAAGAAGAAGATTGAGGACACTCTAAAGGACTGGAGGTCCAAGAAGGTGTGCTGCATCCCCATTTGGGCTCTAATACTGATGGGGTTCACTGGAACGCTCATAATTCTGATCCCTCTTATTATATACGGATTCCCTAAACTAAAGGATATAGCAGAAGGAGAGAAACAGGATGAGGAGTCACACGGCTACGGCGTGCTGGAAGGTTTTGCCATAGCTATACTTGGTGTCCCTGCAGCTGGAGCATTAAGATTCATATTCTTGCTGTTGAAGAACCTCATCTTCAACCAGGACCTTAAAGTCAGACAAGGGCTAGACAACCAGAAGGTAAGTCAGAAGCTGGGACTCATGCATGAAATTCGGAAAGAGATGAGACTTCTGTGCTGCTTCATTCACTTCATGGAGATCTTTGAGAGGAGGAAGATCCGGGTGGTGTTGGAGATCACCAACTTGGACCGCTGTACACCAAAGAAAATCGTTGGTGTCTTGGATGCCATCAACATACTGCTATCTGACGAAGAGAGTCCCTTTATTTCTCTGCTTGCTGTAGATCCAGAAGTGCTGATTAGACAGGTGGACCAGGCAGAGGACTGTTTAAGCAAAGGAGACTCTGCATATGACTTTCTAGATCGTATCATCACACTGCCCTTTACCGTTCCTCCACTGTGTGATGCATCCAAGTGCAGGGTCTTCAAGAACATTGTCCGTGGTCAGTCTGAGATCCCCGAAGAATCCCCTCTTGAGGGCACTGGAGCATCAGCTTTAGGGCTGCCCAGGACGTCACTCTCTGTAGAAGATGAGTATTCTGTAAAGTGCAGTCAAGCTGGAGAGGAACAAGCCACCCCTTTGATTGCAAACAAAGGGAAAAACGAAACTTTCACAGCAGTAGAACTCAGTCAAGAAGAAGTGGACATATTAATTGAGTCTGCATTTTACAGCATCCTCTCAGGAGATCAAAACAACCTTCAGACATACATATCTGGAGACACCATGTCCATGAGACGAGTGATTAACTCTATTCGAGTAACTATTATTATTATGGAGATTCTGAAAGTGGAGCCTCCACCTCCTGAGAAGATCGCTGCCTGGGTGATTTTGGTGGACCGTTGGCCTTGCAGACTAAGCTGGATCCTTCAATGTGTGGAGGATGACCAACAGAGAGCTGAGATAGATGAACACGATGGAACCTTCTGTGCTGCAGATCATACCAAAGCACTGTGGGATGTGTTCAATTACCATAGCCTTGAGCTCTGCATGATTGGAAACGAGGTGGAGAACTTTCTGGAAAGAGACGGGGACCCTGAGCTTTTTGAGATGTTCCTTAGGAAAGACTTCAAGTTCACTGTAGGGGAGTTGGAACGATTTAAGCTTTGTACCGTGAACTTAAACTACTCCATCAAGAATGAGCTGGCTAGGATCCGTGGAAGCCGCAGATTAAAAAGAGCAGGGAGAAATGCTTTCAACTCCCTCTCAGCACGAACTGTAATGAACATGAAAACAGAAGATATTTGTCAAGAGGTTTGTCATCTTTTTCAGTTGCTGTAAGATGAAATGCAGTTATGTAGCTTTAGTTTATATGTATATTGCAATAAATATTATTGTGATCACTGCAAATGTGGACAATAAATCAGCTCTCATCTATCCATCATGGATGGATGGATGGATGGATGGATGGATGTTTAGGGCCCGGCAAGCAAATGTACATATTATATGTATATAAATATGCATTTTTTTTCCATTTCAGATGTCACAGCTAAGCTTCCCAGAGAAATATACCCAAACAGTAAGGGAACATTTCCTAGATGGTCGGACAATCCTCTTCAGTGACCCCAAAGACCTCAGAGAGGTCTTGAAAATGACTCTGGGTGAATGGATAACTTTTAAAATTCATTTCCTGGGGGTCATGCCTCGTAGTCGACCAGATGTGGCAGAATCTTTTTCGAAAGCCACATACCCTGGAGTGCTCAGATGCTCATCTGACCATGGCCAGAAAGCAGTATAACGGTCATTGAGGTTTGCATCAGTGCATTTTTCTCCAGGCAATATTATGTGCATGTATTCAATGCAATAGGAATGTGTCATGAAACCATGCTGCAACAATACAAAAATATTCTCTTTTGTCAAGGCATGCAATGTTCACCAGCCAATCAGACTTCTCAGGCAATGAAGACACCTGAAAATAGAAGAGCTTTGATTATACCGAAGACTCCTTCAGATCACATTTTTAAGATGTATTATTTATATTTAGAGTAATAAGTTTAATTATTTTAATTACTAAAAAGATTTGTAAGGGATTTTAAATGAAATAAACAATTAACCAAATGACTGTCATCTCTGCATGAAGAAAAAAAAAGTTTTCTTTAATGTGTGAAGTTCAAATAACATTACATAAACAAATTTTATAAATAATTCCAATATTAATTCATTTATTGATTCTATCCATTGACAAATTTTGGTCTGAATTTCAATGTCAACAATACATTCATAGCATGTCCAAAACAAAAATGTCCAGTCCAAGAGTATTACATCCATTGACACATTTGCATACAAGACAACCATCCTCCATGAAGAACGATTTAGCAATTCAGCACTTATCACTCATCCAGGTGTAGTGATATCATCATTTATCAGGTAATACTTTCAGACCATCAATCAAATGAGTGAAAAAAAATATAACACAAGACTTTGGAAGTCTTGACCATACAGTTACATGAGTTTGGGGCTGCATCATGAAAACTCTCTCGTCATATCGATATCTCACCTTAGTATAGTTGCAAAGAGGCAAAAAGACTATTTCACGATCTTTCACTTTCTCTGTCCCTCTGTGCTGGAATGAGCTTCCAACCTCTATACGATGTGCTGACACCATCTCAGCATTCAGCTGAAAACTCATCTGTTCTGTGAGCACTTAACCAATCCACACTAAATGCACTTACTATTTAACAATAATAAAATACATTTTATTCTGCGCTAGCATCTATACTACTCCAGCCACTTTGAGAACTTGGCAGGGCGATACAGAAGATATTGTTGACTCTTGTATGACAAATCGCTTATTATGTTCCTAATTTGTAAGTTGCTTTGGATAAAAGCCTCTGCTAAATGACTAAATGTAGTTCAAGACGATTCTGTCACAGGCTTGGCAGATTCATTACACATTCAACTGCAATATGTATCATTATAGCTATAAATTAATTTAGTTACATTCAGAGGTTGATTGTAGCATGCTACATTTTTCCCGTTAGATTTACTTATAAGAGTAGGTTTAATAGCGGGTACTTTTTACTCTTACTCAAGTGAAACTCTAATGAAAAAAAATGTACTTTGTTAAAATGGGCGACGTTCCTGTTGCTACATTACTGGTTATTTCAATGTGATTTTTTAATGGTACTTACGACACCGGAACTTTACAGATGCACTCTGTCACTTGAATCCATCTTTGCACCAGCAGCAAAACAAAAACTTTCTTCACAACTCAAAGGAATAGTTGTGTTATGTGATGCATTCATTCAACACCAAAACAAGCAGATAAGTATTATTTCAGCATAAACATTTGCAGATCCAATTATTATTATTATTATTATTTTTTAAGCACGCTGTAGTAAGTTGTCGTGATGATAAAGAGGGCTTGTTTGTTGTGGTAATGGTCAGTTTCAGATTGACCATAGGTTTTTAAGTATACATTACCTTTCCTCAGTGCTGTAAAATATTGCATATAAATTCATGTAAATATCAGCATTTTGAATAAATGTATTTTGCTCTGCTTATCGTGTGCTTACAGGTCATACTCATTATAAAGCACGCATGCACAGCAACTCTGTGTTTGACAGGTGCTGAGCTTTTTTTCTTAAGGACGACAGAGAACAAGCTATGATCTGAAATAAGCCTAAATGTGCCTCTAAACACAACTTAACTTTTCAGTGTACAAAAATAATGATCTAAATTCTTGTCATTCTATATACTGTAAGCCACAGAATATACTGAACTAAGAATGCATGCAGGACTTGTGAAATAGCAACAGCAGGCGTTAATAATGCATGATCTTGCTCCGGTTCATAATTCAGAATATATAATATAATTGAGGCTGTGAGACATTGTTTACATATTTTACTGTAATAATTACTAGGAATGTTTCCAAAGTTTTCTTCTAATTGTCAGACCCCACCAAATCTGTCAAGCATCCTTAAAGTTGGCCTAATAGTTCACCCATACATGAATATTCTGTCATCAATTAGACTCACTCTCAATGTTTTCTCAAAACGTTCGGTCTTATCTGGATCTCAACACAAGGTGTCAGGCTGAATGTTAGGGACTGACATTCTCAGTCACCATTCAAAAAGATGCAATGAAAGTGAATGGTGACTGAATGGTGACATTCTATCTAACATCTTAATTGTGTTCCATGAAAGAAAGTCATGTGGGTGAAGGACATGAGGGTGAATAAATGATAACATAATTTTCATCACTGTAACAGGATGACAGGCCAACGATTCATGCACGTGAGGTGTTACTAAATATAATAGCAAGTAACTAGAAGTAACTAGTAACTCCCTACTTGAGTATTCTTTTATTTGAATCATTTATTACTCTTATTCAAGTCATTATTAACATTATTACTTTTACTTCTCCTTGAGTAATTATGTTTTATTTATTTATTTATTTATTTTTTTTTTTTAGTTATTAGTAACTTTACTTGAGTACCATTTTAGGCTACTCTACTTTCATGTGGTTATTTTAGATCCCCTAGCCCAACTCCAATCCTAAATCTAACCACTTATCAACAATATACATCATGCAACAGGCAGGCAAATACAGTCACAATAATTGTATTTACAAAACACTATGATACTATAGATATTTTTGAACACCTAACCCACCCCTACACCTGAAACTAACCAATTATATAACAACAAGGTAACCAACCAACTATATAAAAGACATGACAAGCAAATATAAGTCGCAATAATTTATTCCAAAAACAGCACTATAAAAATATTCCAAACGACTCATGCTGCATTTAATATCCATATCAATATCCATCCAATAGCTCCAGAGTGAAACTGAAGCTTGTAACCACTGAAGTCATCCTCTCCGTGAAGATCTCTTTCAAAAACATGCATCATTCCAAACATTTATATAATGCAGTCGATCAGGCAAGGCCAATGGCATGTGTACCAATGGTATGTGACATCACTGACATCAAAGCTGTCGTAACACTTGTTGAGGCGACAATTTTGAATGATTAAATGAGAGTCTGGATATGAGTGTAACAGCAGATGGGACGCTGATCACTGCATGAACACTTAAATTTGGATCAGTTCCTACCACAAAGCAATAACATGGTTATCGCTTTGAAGATCCAGAATGCAGCACACAAATAGCATGATCTCAACATTCTCAGACAGACATTCTTAAACTCACTTTGGGTCCCACAGCAAACAAAACAATGAGCAAATAAATAAAGCAATAAGTAAATGATGACAGAATTGTCAATTCATTCTATTTCAAAATGTTGCCTTGAGTTAAGTATTCAAGTCCTCCGAACTGGGTTGCATACGGCATCAGAGTGACATTAAATGTACAAAGGGTGATGGTTTGGTGAGGCAACAGACCAAAAAGAACATTTTAATAGTGCAGGCAAAAAGTTGCTATAGGGACATATCATTTGACAGTGTGTTGCACCAAAAATACAACAGCACAGTACATTTTGAAAAGTCTCTTTCCAAGAGATTATTGTACATGTAGAATAATTATGAAGAACATTATGATACTATCAAACAATTTAATATTTTCCCTACACTCTAATTTAAAGAAATCAACTAAACCAACTAATTTGGTTCAACCACACAATATGAGAATGTCACGATGCACGTATCCCTCAGAGATTCTCACGAAATTCCCAGGTTGTGCATTATAGCAATGTGAGAGTCTTCCGTGCCAAAACTTTGGCACTGTTCAAAATCTATACTTTGACACTTAAGCTTTACTTTCTATAAAACTTTAACATAGGACTGAATGACAGCGTGCAGATGTTTTTAATCGTACTGCCTGTCACTGAGTTTTACTTGATGCTCTGTGTGAATGAGGCTTCTGAGAAAGTGGAGAAAATATTTCTCCCATGCAGCTCAACCGAGACCTCCCACGGATAGATGATGGAACATAACATTAAAAGTTTGAATTTTAAGTTATTCTAATAATCAACTATGTTCCACTGAGGAAGCAACAGGGTGAAAAAAAATCCAAAACTAGCATGAGTTTGATGCATCTATTTGTATTTGCAAAGACATGATAAATACTTGTCACAATTGTGTAGTAGAGATGAGAGGCAATGATCTATCCGCAGGCTTTTAATGAAGGTGATGAAGAAACAATGAGGAGAACACAAAGAACCAAATAAACTCTAGACTACACACTAACATACAAGATAACTGAGAAACATTCAGGAACCAACAGACATTCGAGAACTGACCAAGCATGAAAGAAACTAAAGATTATTTATACAAACTAGGGTGATGACCAAACACAGAACAACTGGCAACAAAGAAGGGGAACACATGGCTGTGATGAGGGCAGAGAATCATGGGAAACTGTTGTTCAAGGGAAACTAAATACAGAGGATAAAAACCATTTCAAAATAAGAGTCCTAGAAAACATAACAGTGATAAACTGTGACAATACTAGAGCTTTAAAACGTTCACTTCTAACGAGATGACGTGATGCAGCTATACAGTAGCCTGCTGCATTCATGTTTGCCTTTATTAAATGTTCTTTGTCCGGAAGTACAGTGAAGACAAACCAATCAACAAAGAGAGGTTGGTCAGCATGTGCCGGACTAAAATATGACTCTAAAATTGTTGGTAAAAAGTGGGGGTTCATATGAAATCGATATCATGCAGACCTATTAAGGGGATATAATGGGGCAGGAAAGGGGGATATATTATTTCCCCTCTCATTTGGAATCAATGCAGGAAAGTGTCCTTGGTGTAAGCAGAGGAAATTGCTACACAGTACATTGCAATGTGATTTGGAACTTAATTTGTATTCATGGATTTACATGGAAAATGAAAACAACTTCTGCTGATAGTGAACAGGACAACATTAGGATGAATACAAAAAACAGCCTTAAAAACAATACTGCATCATGTAGCTTTGTTTTAGGCTGTTGTCAGGTTAAACAGGTAATGTACTGTACAATTGCACCAACAATGCAATTGGCAAATGGGTTAGCCAAATTAATTTTTGCAGTAATAAACATTATGCCACAAATGCTGTCAATTGAGCTTAACTTGTATTTATCCCAGAATTCTCTCTGGGTGCACTGGTGGGTAATTTTTGACCAAAATAAATTTTGTTTCTTTAACAAAAATTTTACACTTCATCTGAGTGACTCGATGCTTGACTACTTTTCCTAAATTTTCCGTCTGAACACAGAAGAAAAAAATTACACTGGATTTGATGAGTTTATATAAATAAAAATGACACGTGTTGTTTGCAGACAAATTTACTAACCATAGGACATGAATGGGTGAGATTATAACACAGTACATTTTTTTATGAATTTGTCAAATAAAATTAATAATTCAGCCATAATGCAGAACACACAGAGAGAAATGAAAGGGTGAGACTATGACAAATCTACAATGCAGAGCACATGCATTCACAAACACATGCACACACACAGTTGTAAATGGATAGCCAGCAAAATAGTCCCGGGTTCCTTAATCCACTACACGACGGAAAAATCCTTAAATCCACTACATGAAAAAAAATCCAGTACTTCACAAAAATGGCAATTCCAAGGAATAAAAATATCCTCATAGCAAAAGGAAAACAAATGACAGCGTGCGCTGCCTTGAATGGCATCTTTCATTCCTTATATATCTGAAGATTGTTTACTTCTTCCACCTGGAATGAGTTCACGTGATATCAGGTGAACGAACTATTAAGTTTAAAGGGGACCTATTATGCAAAATTCACTTTTACATGGGTTTGTGTGTACACAACCACCCTACAATGTTAAAAGTCCACCCACTCCTCTTTCTTATATTTCTATTGATCAAAAACAGTGTCTCAAAATGATCGGTTTTCATTTCTGCTCTAAAGTGACGTCACTTAAGAGCAGGCCACGCCCACGACTGGTGACGGACTCCACCCTATTATCATAGATCCTCCCCTGGGTGATCGACACACAGTCCGCCATTTTTTTTCCGCGCTGGAGCAGTTACATTGAGAAGAATAATGTCTCAGCTTCATAAGCATCATACATGTTCTGTTGTAGGCTGTAAAAGTGAACATAAGAGTCTTCATGTACTCCCGGCATCAGAGCCACTGAAGACGTAGTGGACAAGTTTTGTTTTTGTTTGTGCAAATCATTTTACACATTGACTGCTTTGTGAATGAGGGTCAATATAAAGCAGGATTTTCAAGCTTTACTCTCAAGCATGGATCAGTACCAACTGTTCGTGTTCCAGCTTTATATCCTGAAGATGCACTTTATATTTTGTGAATGTTTGCAAATCGCCTTTCTGAATGTGCTTGTTAGCTGATTCCACGGCTAATGCAGCTAAAGTTACCATTGTCTCTGATTGTATTCACGGAGAACAGAGCTATGTCGTTATAGCTTGTTTGCACATGCCGTCACGTCACTGCGTTGCTGTGGCGTGAAATGCAAATGGAGGGCAGGAAGTGATTTTCTACATAAGAAGCACTCTCACAAACTCAAAATGCCTATGTTTTGCGTTGTTTTCGGTTGCTCATACATATATGGCTGAACTCCAGTATTTATGGTGTCAGTCATATTGGTTCTGATTTGTTGTTGCTATAGTATCCAAAGCACAAGCTATAAAGGCACAGCCCTCTTCCGGAAAGGGGGCGGGGAGCAGCAGCTCATTTGCATTTAAAGAGACACACACGAAAACAGCGTGTTTTTGATTCCACCCAAAAAGAGGCATTTACAACATGGTATAATAAATGATCACATTCTGGGGACACCTGAGACTTATATTACATCTTGTAAAAGGGGGCATAATAGGTCTCCTTTAAGTTACTGTATTACATTTCCTTCATAAAAAAAAAAAAAAAGGTTTATTGTTTTCGGTCAAATTTGATATCGAACAATACAGGTGTGTTTCTAAAATAAACAGTGCACAAGGGTTAAGTCACTTTTTCGATAGATTTAATCCCTCTGTCATATGAAGGAGTTTGAGTGCAGCCCCAGTTTCACATGGACTAAAAGTCAAGCCAAGCACCATGCGGACACCGTAAAAATGGCAATAATAGGTCTCCTTTAACAATTACTAAGGCTTGTTTTGATTCCATTATTTAGTCTTTATGGTCTTTCACATGGCGACAGACCCAATGCAGTTGTAGTTGTATATTTTAAAGCTATACAGAGATGGAGTGTTTAACTAAAATCAGATGGGCTTCCGCCATGTCAACTGATTAACTGGGATGCCCACACTCTTTTCTGGATTCTGTACACACCACTTGGTGAAAAGCCCATAAATAAATAGAGTTAATTTTGATGGTGGATGTTGAAATGCACACTGATAGAGAAAGGGGAGACAGGCCAGCTTTGCTCAGGCTCCGATTACATCATGTCTCCTGCCATTAGGGCGGTAAGCTAAGGGTAAAACTGAGGAAGTATTTCCTTGACATTTGCTATTCCTCTCCGAAGGCCAAGGTCGACAAACACAGCGTCTGAGCTAACTGAGACATCGCTCTCAGAGCAAACCAAGCTAAACCAGGAGATGAACATTACACCAGAGCAGAGAAAGCCATTCAACATAATCACAGCGGTCGCTCAGATGAGGTTTTTAAAGCCTAAATGGATTTCACAATGCAGGAAATCCCGACATGAAACGTACCGTTAAGTGCACTGACCATAGATGAATGGCCTAATTTGTGCTAGTGTGAAATTACAGATCAAATTTCTCTCTGGCTGAAATGTAATTAAACATTCACAGCTGTATTGACTCTACTGATGGATATTTGCAGTTAATAAGCCACTTGTGGCTGACTCAAATCCAGACGGGGTAATATCCACATTCTGGAAGAGCTGCTGTTAGGATCATCTGTCACTTTGTTTGAATAGAGATAGCCACAAACACTTTCACAAGCCTAGATTTATCAGCAAGGCACACTGAAAGTAAAAAAAACAAAATGTTGTCATTATTAACTGACTGCTGCCTTCTTCCAGGTACGTCTGTTTTTATTTTTGGAAAATATCTGCTTTGTTCCACGTTTTATGCGTTTTGTTAGTTCAGTGACTTCTTATATTTCATCCCGTTTAGGCTGTCCGTGTTGTTGTGTGTTGGCTGACAAACTAATAACTGTGTCTCCGCATTGCCGGTATGTAAAACTTATCGATCATATTGCGGTAATTTGGAAGGTGTACGATTTCAGCATTTTAGCTTTTTGTAACTCTTTTTATCTTATTTTAGGTAAATAAATTGCATGGCAGAGTGTGTCCATTGCGCCAGGGCTTCAGGGCTGAATACTTGTATTGAATATTTGTCTTAGGGGGACTACTGAGCTTGTGACTAGCCTAACGCTACTGGTTAGGCTTGGCACGTTTAATATTTGTTTTGGTTGTAATTTGTGAGTAACTTTCAGAGAGCAATATGATGCTTCTAGCCTGTATTTGCAACACATCTACTGTGTGTTGGTTGTTCTTAACTGACCTTATGTTATTGCTTGTCTTGAGCAAACTAATAAAGAAATATATTTTATTTTCAAGCCTCCTGCCCTTCTTGTTGGAAACTGTGTACTTTCCAGTGTGGTTCAGTCAGCTTCTACTTAATAAATGTGACTCCTCTTTCCCTTGCCACCAACAGGCTACACAAACAATACGTGCCATTTTACAGTATGTGGAATGAGATTGAGGGGGAAATGTTCAGTGAAAAATGACCTTACACAAAGCTGTCATATAACTTCAGAAGACTTGGAATGTACACTCAAAAAAATATTTTATCCTTTGTAATATTTACACATCTTTACTTCAAGCCATCAAGCTCTAAAAAGGATAAAAAACACAATAAATAAACCATGTACATACTTTGTATGACTCACACGCTCACTCAAAATAATAATTTTTAAGATTTACACATTTCAATGTCATAACAAAATTCCATAAAATAAAATGTTTAACTAAACTAAATTTATTAAAATATAAAATATTTAGTTTTTTGACTGGGTTAAAGATTACTTACATATATATATATATATATATATATATATATATATATATATATATATATATATATATATATATATATTTTATTTTTTATTTTATTTATTTTTTTTTTTTTTGAGTGTGTATTTACAGACGACAGAGAGTACTTTTATGGTTTCTTCAAGGTGTTTTTTTAATTATTTTTGAAGCTTAATAACTGTGGTCGCTATGGCCACGTACACACTACAAAGTTTTCGGGCGTGACGACTGCATTTAAATGTTGCCGTGAATCCCCTTGGCTACGTTCACACAGTCAGTGTTTGGGATTGACAACCGTATTTACTTACAGGTGTGAGTCTTGAAATATCCCGTTCATACAACAGCGTACAGTAGCAGTTCGAATGCTGTCTGTATGAACGAACAACCAAAGTCACAACCGTATTCTAACAGCTGTAACCATAGTGACAGTGACTAAAACATGGTGACCAGAGGCATGTCTTATCACAATTGCCGCCACGTTATTAAATAAACGAGTTTATCCATCAGATCATAATTAACCGACAGTGGCCTTGAATGCTTTTTAACTGTGTGTGGAGCGCAACTTTTATGTCGCGTGGCTCGTGCTCGTGAGCAGCCGGTGGAAAACAGCGGCTTAATCTTCAGATGACACGCAGCTCATTTATCCATCTCTGTGAGTTAATAAAACCGCACACAGGGCCGTAGTAAGGAATTCTAGCCCCCCTGATGGCTTAACTATTCAAAAAATACAGTTTTGAATTTGTTGTGGGGCCCCCTGGACCTTTGGGCCCCTAGAATCATTACCACCTTTCACCATTAGCTACGGCCCTCACCCCATATGAAACACATGACACACACACATGTACGGAGCAGCTTGTCTCTCAATGTACATGATGTAACTAACAACTAGTGGTCTAGTGTGGTTCTGTTCACACAGCACAGGTTTGCCGAGAATGCGGTTATGAGACCTGAAAATTTGCGGGTGTCAGTTCAGTTATAGAATGCGGTTGTCACACCCATAAATAACCATCCTGTTTGTGAATGTAACTGTATTAGGCACTCAAAACAGGTCTGAAAACCATATCCTGCTGCTGTGTGAACGTGGCCCTTAATTATCGTTCCATGTGTGCATGGAATGCAGGAATGACTCCCGCAATTGTGATGATTGACAAGTGTAACCATAGCAATGCTGCAACATCTCGCACCTCTAAAACATGGATGCCCCTGTTTAACCAATTAAATTCAGTTAAACATAAAAAGGTGATGAAGGAGCCTTTTACCCCACACTTGGATTTGATTGTGTTTTCAAATTAAACTGCAGATTGGATTTGATTAGCTCTAATGATTCCATTTGACATGCATGATACAATTCCTCTGGATAAAGGTACAGAACCAGTGTTGTGTAGCCCAAAATTTGCAATCTTTATGAGAGCAATGGTTGATTATTTAATTAACAGCCTCAGAAAAAGCAACTTTAATGAAGAAGCTAAACCATGCAACAGTTATTAAATAACAAATGTTTAAATATCTATCATTTTTTTTTTTTTTTTTTTTAAATCCCAAAACAGTCAGTATCCCTCACAAACTGATAATTATGCACCCACTGCCTTTTAATGAACTTCAAATATGTTCTAAACTTTTTTTAATTAGGATGACAAGCGTGACAGGGTGCGTTCACAAAATAAAGCTGTGACTTCCGCTGTGCACCGGCACGGATTGATTATATTTTAGACAAGCCATTCAGGCAGAGATTGCTCTTTAAGCTTTACAACAGCAAATAAGCCAATCAGATACATGTGACAGATGAGAAGTATTCTGAGCAGTTTGTAATTGGAGTGTTGATTGACATGTGGAGGAGGGAGACAGGATGAGGGGGGAGAAACCTCAGTATAAGTCTGAAAATAATGATGGTAATGTGTTTGCTTCCTCTCGTGTAAGTTGACACTGCGCATCTGCATCCACATCATCGTATGTTCAGAGATGATGGGCTAAAACAAGCCCTGTTTGCCTGAGAGGAAACAATGAACCCTTGATTGGCACATTGTGTACTGTAAAACTGATGTAACTACATGCACTGGTGTGGATCTTTTGTTTGTAGAAACTGCGCACAGGAGTGTGTTTACCTACAGACTGTGTGTGAGGCGGTCTCCTACACTGAGAAACACAATATCATTACACATCATTGTTTAGTGCCTCATTGGTGCAATTTGTTTGTATTAAGTATTTAAATGCTTTCTCCATTTCATTCCATCTCCAATTTTCACCATGTGCATGTGACTCCAGTGGTTTAATGCATATTTTTAGAAGTGACTCCAGTGGTTTAATGCATATTTTTTTTAGATAGGTGTGGGTGAGAAACAGATTCATTTTTAAGTCCTTTTTTGCTTGAAATTCTTCTCCCTGCCCAATAGGGGGCGATATGCATGAAGAATGTGAATCAACAAAAACACACGAAGAAGAATGTGAAAGCGATCTGTTTCTCAAACTCAGAGCAATGTTTTGAAAGCACCACAGAATCACAATGTTCACAGTTTTTGAGGAAATCAACCTATGAAATGAATAATTATAGTTACCTCTGAATAGTAGGCTTAAATATGAGATACAGTACTATCTTAACATCCAAAACATTATACACTTTCCACTTTTAATCAGCTTAATTTGAGTATATTACTTATGTGATGTGGCATCCATCCAGTAATTCTCCCTTATTTGCTGAATGGCAGAGGTTGACAAATATACGTTAGTCATAGTCGGATTTCTGCTTCCAACTTTTGGACTCAAGATGGCGCCGAGTATGGCTGCTGCGTTGCGAGCTCCGACACAACATAGTAGTTGTGACGTCTGTGTAAGATCAGTGATGGCTAATTACACTTTGTTTGAAAAAAAAAACCTTTTAGCCTTTTGACATTTGCACATAAATTACTGACCTGGCCTCCGCGTTTACATTTATATGGGTGCTAAATTGCAGATGGTCTTTATCACTATCAAAAGGATGCTAAAACAGGTCGCCTCTGGAGTGTCTCCATCAAGCTTCAAACACATTCCACAGAAAGGGGGGGGGGGGGGTGACCCCCCGTGCCAGGCACCAGAGCAGTTGTCTGACTCCAGTAATTCCAATACACGTCACACACACACCTAAAGACATTTTCTCTATTTAGGCCATAGTAAGCAGTTATAAATGTATCTGCTATATGCATGTGTTGTATGTATATTCCCCTATTATATTAACTTGGTTAAAACCTTTACTTGTATTAGTTAGATGTTAAACGCATATATTCAAGTGTATGAGTGTATCTCTGCTTTAATATCGTCTGGAGGTTACTTTCTTGGTATCAAAATGATCTTCTCTTTATTTCTCACACCATAATGGGTGACCCCCATGCCAGGCACCAGAGCAGTTGTCTGTCTCCAGTAATTCCAATACACGTCACACACACACCTAAAGACATTTTCTCTATTTAGGCCATAGTAAGCAGTTATAAATGTATCTGCTATATGCATGTGTTGTATGTATATTCCCCTATCATATTAACTTGGTTAAAACCCTTTACTTGTATTAGTTAGACGTTAAATGCATATATTCAAGTGTATGAGTGTATCTCTGCTTTAATATCGTCTGGAGGTTACCTTCTTGGTATCAAAATGATCTTCCCTTTATTTCTCACACAATAATGTACACCATGTGATCGTGAAATGCATCGAACAATTCTTACTATGTTTTGAATTAAAAGCTGCACTAGCGGTCCAGATCAGCAATAAAATGCGAATGGGCCATAAACGGAGACAAAGGATGTTTCTCCCGCTCAAAATGCATGCCTCTGATTGGCCACTCCACCCACAAAATGGGTGCGGCAATGAACTATCAAAACTCCAGAGCGCAAAGAAATCATCGCTCAAAACTCTTCTTCTTGAGACCAACACACTCCAAAACTCTCTCTTGAGTTTAACCTTCTGGCAGTGTTTACCTTCAAGTAACTTTGTGGATTTGCTGTGGACTTCTTCAACTCACTCTTAAAGAAATCGTCGAGAACCTCGTCTACCGCATCAAGACTCTTATTCAGCAACAAACCAATGCAAGTAACCATTTACAACTGATTAGATGCGCGTTTAAGTTTGAACCCCTTTTAAGGTGAATTGTGCCTCTGATGATTCTCATTTAGGTTGTGGTTAACTGATGTGAAATATTGCCATTCTCTGCTCTCTCTCTCTCTTTTCTTTACTTTCCTTCATTCTATATATGTATGTTTTGCTTAATTTGTTTGTATGTTAGTTATAGTGTCATTTATTAAATCCCTTATATTCACAATTGATTGTCTCTGTGTTCCGCTCACAATTCAAAGTCACTGAATGTTGCTCCTTGCTACATGCTAAACTACTGCTAGCACTGTATAAGTAGGAAGGCTATCGTTCCTTGGCCAGGAAAGTAATCTTCCTAGAATTGATAAATAATTATATTGTCTGCTCGCTGGACGGACAGATCGAGTAATTGTAATATTGATTCTGCTACAGTTAATTCTAAGATCTAATCTAAATATTTGTTATTAATTATAACCAGTTATAATTAATTATAAATAATTCCCTTTTAAGCTAATTTGCTACATAGTGTTTTGTTTGTTTTGTTCACAATTCTTATGTTTTTTGTCTTGGATGTTGTCTGCCTTATTGTCTACGACAGACAAACACTTTTTGACATTGGTTCAACAATTTCACACCGTAAACCGGACTTCAAATTCCTCAAAGCCGACCCGCTGTTTACAAACACGCAAGTGGAGCCCTTCGTCTGGGCAGTCCGGACGCAGAAACGCAAAAGGAAAAGGGGAAACAGAGCCGGCGTTCTCATCAGAGTAAGACGCCGCGCAAATCGACCCCCGCCACCCACTATTCTACTGGCAAATGTTCAGTCTCTGGATAACAAGCTTTGCGAGCTGAAAGCGCGGATCTCTTTCCAACGAGTTACAAGGGACTGCTGCATTATCTGTCTTACGGAAACTTGAATGTCTGCGGAGATTCCAGACTCAGCCATTGAACCCGCGGGGTTCTCCATGCACCGAGCGGACAGAGCGAAAGACCTCTCAGGTAAAAGCAGAGGTGGTGGTATATGTTTTATGATCAACAAATCCTGGTGTGATCAGAGGAACGTACATTCTATCAAGTCTTTCTGTTCTCCTGATCTGGAATTTCTCATGCTTCTGTGTCGACCATTCTGGCTACCGAGGGAATTCACAGCGGTCATTATCACTGCTGTGTACATCCCGCCACAAGCCGAGACAGACCGGGCACTCAAGGAACTGTATGGGATTATAAGTGAGCAGGAAACTGCGCACCCTGAGGCCATATTCATTGTGACCGGGGACTTTAATAAAGCCAGTTTCAAATCAGTTGCACCAAAATACCACCAGCACATTAGTTTCAACACACGAGGGGACCGGGTTTTGGACCATTGCTACTCTCCCTTCCAGGATGGCTACAAATCCCTCCCCTGCCCACCATTTGGCAAATCGCACAACTCTTCCATTCTGCTTCTGCCCGCTTACAGGCAGAAACTGAAACAGGAAGCACCCACCCTCAGAACGATCCAGTGCTGGTCGGACCAATCAGACTCTACGCTACAGGACTGTTTTGATCACATGGACTGGGAGATGTTCCGGTCCGCCTCTGATGACGACATCGAGCTTTACACTGATAGCGTAATGTGTTTCATCAAAAAGTGCATGGAGGACGTGGCTGTGACCAGAACAATACAGATCTATCCGAACCAGAAACCATGGATAAATAGCGATGTTCGCGCGGCACTTAATGTGCGGACCTCCGCTTTTAATTCCGGGAATGCGGAGGAGCATAAACAAGCCAGTTATATCCTCCGAAAAACTATCAGAACAGCAAAACGCCAGTACAGGAACAAGATTGAAGGACAGTTTAACACCACCAACTCTAGAAGCATGTGGCAGGGAATTAACATCATCACGGACTTTAAAGGGAATAAAAACTCCACCATGAACACCGCTGCCTCTCTCCCGGATGAGCTAAATACTTTTTATGCTCGTTTTGAGGGAAATAACACTGCCCTCGCTGAGAGAGCTCTCGAGGCCAAAGCTACAGAGGTTAGTTCACTCTCCGTCTCTGTAGCGGATGTAACCCGATCCTTCCGACGGGTGAATGTCCGCAAAGCCGCGGGCCCAGACGGCATTCTGGGCCGCGTCATCAGAGCGTGCGTGAACCAGCTGGCTGGTGTTTTTACGGACATTTTCAACCTTTCCCTCTCTTTGTCTGTAGTCCCCACATGCTTTAAAACATCCACCATTGTGCCTGTTCCAAAGCAATCAAAAATAACTTGCTTAAATGACTGGTGTCCTGTTGCTCTGACCCCCATCATCAGCAAATGCTTTGAGAGACTAATCAGAGATTACATCTGCTCTGTGTTGCCTCTCTCTCTTGACCCATTGCAGTTTGCTTACCGCAACAACCGCTCCACTGATGATGCCATTGCATCTACAATACACACTGCTCTCTCCCACCTGGAAAAAAAGAACACTTATGTGAGAATATTTGTAGACTACAGCTCAGCATTCAACACCATAGTGCCCTCCAAGCTAGATGAGAAACTCCGGGCTCTGGGCTTAAACAGCTCACTGTGCAGCTGGATCATGGACTTCCTGTCAAGCAGATGCCAGGTGGTTAGAATAGGCAGCAACATCTCCTCATCACTGACCCTCAACACTGGAGCCCCACAGGGCTGTGTTCTCAGCCCACTCTTGTATTCCTTGTACACACATGACTGTGTGGCAACACATAGCTCCAATGCCATCATTAAGTTTGCTGATGACACGACAGTGATAGGTCTGATCACTGACAATGATGAAACAGCCTACAGAGAGGAGGTGCACACTCTGACACACTGGTGTCAGGAGCACAACCTCTCCCTCAACGCCAGTAAGACAAAGGAGCTTGTGGTGGACTTCAGAAGAAAAGACAGAGAACACAGACCCATCACCATCAATGGAGCACCAGTGGAGAGAGTCAGCAGCTTCAAGTTCCTGGGTGTCCACATCACTGAGGAACTCACATGGTCCATCCACACTGAAGTTGTTGTGAAGAAGGTTCATCAGCGCCTCTTCTTCCTGAGACGGCTGAGGAAGTTTGGAATGAACCGCCACATCCTCACACGGTTCTACACCTGCACTGTAGAGAGCATCCTGACTGGCTGCATCTCCGCCTGGTACGGCAATAGCACCACCCACAACCGCAAAGCACTGCAAAGGGTGGTGCGAACTGCCAGACACATCATCGGAGGTGAGCTTTCCTCCCTCCAGGAAATATATACAAGGCGGTGTGTGAAAAAAGCTCGGAAGATCATCAGAGACTCCAGCCACCCGAGCCATGGGCTGTTCTCACTGCTACCATCAGGCAGGCGGTATCGCAGCATCAGGACCCGCACCAGCCGACTCCATGATAGCTTCTTCCCCCAAGCAATCAGACTTTTGAACTCTTGATCTCCCACAATCAAAATACATCAGCACTTCACTTTATTACTCTTACTCTTATATCTCACACCAGACTGTCATAAATTATATTATTATTATATTATATTCTCTCTTAACAACTTACTATCAACTGACAGCCTGAATGTCAGTACAGTACAATACAACCTACTGTATATTCTAGATATACTACTATATATACTTTTTTATATATTTTTTATTTTTATTGAATAATGTATATCTATATTGTGCGTTTTGTATACTGTACAGTGTATGTTATTATTTGTATATTGTTGAGTGTAATTATGTGTGTAACAGATGTTTAAATTGTGTTGTGTTAATTTGATGTTATTGTAAATTGGTATATGTCTCATCACTGTCACGACTGCTATGTTGATCGGAGCTGCACCCAAGAATTTCACACACCATTGCACTTGTGTATATGGCTGTGTGAAAATAAAGTGATTTGATTTGATTTGATTTTGATTTGAACTTGCATGATGCAGATGCAACCATTATAACCAAGTTAAGTTGTACTACATTCAAGCGAAATGAAATTTTGAAATGTCTAAAAGTCAGTTCTAATGGTTGTTACAACCCTAGGTTTAACCCATTTTTTTTTTTTTTTTTTTTTTTTTTACTTAAGTTGAATTTAACTTTCTTTGGACTCTCAACTTGTGCTTAATAATTCATATTTTCAGGGTAAATTGTTGATTTTTTTCTTCTCCTTTTCTGTAAATTTAAACTGTGTAAGCAGATATGCTCATTTCACACAGTGACCCAAATTAGCAACAATGACCTCATCACTCCAAATCATTTGAATCGTTAGCTGCAGGTTATGCTTTTATTATCTCATTTTAATGCCATCAAAATGTTCTTCGAATTTCGAATAGAAAAGAGCTCTGACTCCTCATAGAAGCTTTTAAGTACTTTCAGAAAGGAAGAGGAATTGCACATTTCCACTTATTTTAAGGCGGACACAGACCAGATCAAATATCTCTTTGTATTGTTTTGATGTTTCGTTGGGCAGATGTGCATCGACTACAAAGACATTAGTATATATATATATATATATATATATATATATATATATATATATATATATATATATATACTGTATATACAGTATATACAAAACAGAGAAACATCAAGGCCAGAAAGCACTCGCGCATAACAGCCTTCTCATTTTCTCAAGTGCTCAAATGCCTCCATGAATTAATATGAGAGATTAGGTGAAGACTCCAACCTCCAGGAAACACAGTGCGGACACCAGTTTCTGCTGCCATGACAATAAAAAACAATTCTCCATCCTTCCTCTGCCTGACTTGCTAATTAAGCCCATGTGATAATGATGAAGGAGATTCATTTGGACAAAATGTCACCACATTTCATCTCCCTCTACTTAAGTATGCTGTCATGATTTCCTTACGTTGTTCCATACACATATGCTGTTATTTTTGGAATCGAAAAGTAGACCTTTTTGTAGATGCAGAATCTTTCTTCTTTGACACAAAACGTTGAGTGCATCATTAAAACAAGAAACAAATCTTAAAAATAAGAAAAACTAACTTGCAAATGGGGTAAGGAAAAAAAAAAATATTTAAAGGGAAAACAAATGTATTTTTCTTACCCCATTGGCAAATTTTTTTCTTCTTAAAAAATAAAAAATAAAAAATGAATTATTTGTTCTTGTTTTAATGGCACATTTAAAGTTTCATATCAATCCACCATATATAGCCTTAAATACACTTTGGCACCTTGCCATCAAATTAAGTGATGTGTAACACATAGTTTGGCCAATCAAAAAGATTTCCATAACTTTTGGCCAGCATGGTCTGTAAATGATCCGACAGAATTTCATGGAAGATCCAATAAATGCTATAGGAGAAATTTGAAAAAGTAGGTTTTCAATTAAAGTCAAAATGGCAGACAGATAGTATGGCCGACCATTGATAAATGTATATCATTGTATTCGGAGTGACCCAAGCAATCTCAAGAGACCATATAGTAAATTGGAATATACTGTATAGTCTTGTGACAATAGGCCAAATTCAACAAAACTTGTATAAGCAATTTTTAAAAATGAATTAAAAATGTTTTTTACCACTCGTTGGTACTGGCCACAAACTTCTCAGGTATCTTATGGGCATGGTGCCAATGACACCTACCAAGTTGTGTAATAATATGCCAATGCATTTTTAAAATACAACATTTAACGACAACATTCAAAATGGCCCACCTGGGAACACTGGGGATCATTTGACACTGTATGGCCCAATCAATCTAATAAGACCAGTGATTTCAGGACAAACTGTTCTGAAATTATAAGCAAAATGATACATTTTTCATATTTCTTGACCAATTGGTGTCACTGTGTCGAAACTTCGCAGGTACCCTCAGAGCATGATGGCTATAACATATACCAAGTTTTGTTTCAAAACACCAAAGCATTGTCAAGATATAGCTTCATGACCTCTTTGGCATGCTTTCCGTGAAATTTGTTATATGAAAACGGTTTGGTCTATCCAACTAAATTCCATACATTTTTGTCAGCAGGGTCCGAAGATAATCTGAGCCAAATTTTGAGCAAATTTGATGAAAGCTCTAGGAACAGATTAAAAAAATATATGTTTTTCGGAAAATGTCAAAGTTATTGGCATAGATATACTGTAAGTGCAAATTTAAGCTTTTGGTGGCATTAGAGGGATAAAGATAGAGATCCCAAATTTGCTATGATTTAAGTTTAGACTGTCGTCTATCAGTGTGCCAAATTCCATAACGTTCTTCCAAATGATTCTATGTGCTGTTATAGACATCAGTGAAGAAAAAAAAAAAAAAAGAACAAGGAGCAGAAGAAGAAGAATAAAGTGGAAGTCGAAGTAGTAGTAGTAGTAGAAGAAGAAGTAGAAAACTAACAGATATAATTGCCTATACATTTAATATCTTATGCCATTCTGCTTCAAGTACATTTTTCTTGTTTTAAGGATGTTTAGATATTTTCATAGGAAAATACAACAACAATACTAAGTAATAATAATACAATTATTATTTATTTTGTTGGAGTGAACCCATCACATAAATTCAGAAGACATGTAATATAGTGCAGGCTACATATTAACTACTTTAATGATGCTTTTATGGTTCCTTTTTGTGTTTTTTGTCCTTTATGGAGTTTAACAGCCATGTTTACAATAAAAAAATAAATACAAAAATAACATCAGTGACGCTTCACAGGATATGTAAAAAAATATTGGTCTTATAGATATTTGGAGACTTTTGAACCAATCTGGTAGGGACTATAATTTTTTTTTCATCAGTCCATAAGATTTATTTTAGAATAGATTTTTTTAAATTGTTTATATATATATATATAAGTCCCTCATTTCATCTGTTGTTGATTGCTCAGTTTGAAACATCTTAGTCTCAGATCACACCCTGGTGAGTTTAGAAGTGTTGCCACATAGGGAGAAAAGGAAATCATATAGTTGGCTCTTAAATGTAACCCTTTTGAAAAATCCTGAATTCCAACAAATGTTAAAGGCTGAAATCAATGTTTATGTGGAGATCAACTGGTCCCCAGTATCCTCTGTGAGCGTGGCTTGGGAGACACTTAAAACGGTTCTTAGGGGTCGGATCATACAGTATGCCTCATTCATCAGAAAATCCAAAGCATGAGAACTCGTGGAGTTGGAAGGGAATATTAAAAGTGCCGAGGCAGAGCTGAAGCACCGAATGTTGTCTGATGGCCTCAGAGAATTGACCCAACTGAAATACAGATATAATACTATTTTGTTGCGGAAGGTAGAGTTTTGGCTATTCATGGCAAGACTTTGAGTCGGGGACAAAGCAGGGAAACTTTTGGCTAGATATATAAAGCAGAGAGTGTCTTTTTCTACCATTCCCTCTGTGAAATCTGCTGGTGGTAAAATATTTACCTCTGCCATTGATATTAATAATGATTTTAAAGAATTCTATCTACCGATGAAAATATTAGAAACTTTGTGGAACCATTAGAACTCCCTAAATTGACGACTGAGCAAAAAAATTCTCTTGATTCTGAGATAACCTTGGAGGAGCTCGGCGAGGTAATTAAGGCCTTGCGTACAGGCAAGGCTCCGGAGCCAGATGGTTTTGCCGCTGAATTTTTTTTAGATCTTATGCTACAGAACTGGCTCCACTTTGTTAGAAGTTTATATGGAATCATTAAAGAATGGAAAGCTTCCGCCAACCTTGACACAAGCCCGGATCAGTCTGATTCTTAAAAAGGACAAAGATCCAAGCGAGTGTAAGAGTTACCATACAATTTCCCTGATCCAGCTAGACGTTAAAATATTGTCAAAAATTCTGGCTAACCGATTAAGTAAGGTTATGACATCTCTTATACATATAGATCAGGTGGGATTTATTCGGGGCCACAGCTCTTCTGATAACATTAGGCGTCTCATCAATATTATGTGGTCAGTGGCAAATGATCAGTCTCCAGTCGCTGCCATCTCACTTGATGCCGAAAAGGCGTTTGATATGGTAGAATGGGATTATCTTTTTAAGATTTTGGAAATATACGGGTTCGGGAATACTTTTATTGGATGGATTAAGTTACTTTATAGACCCCCGGTAGCAGCGGTACAAACAAATGGATTAATTTCAGATTATTTTACTCTGGATAGGGGCACCCGGCAGGGTTTCCCTTTTTCCACATTGTTGTTCTGTATTGCCCTGGAACCATTAAGAAACCAATAAGAAAGGAGGATGACTTTCCAGGGGTGATGGCGGGAGGTGTGGCGCATAAGCTTTTGCTTTACGCAGATGATATTTTATTATTCATCTCTGACCCTTCTAGATATATGCCTTGCCTCCACAGAATTATTAATTCCTTTCTAATTCTTGGGATACAGAGTTAAGTGGTCTAAATCCAAAGTTTTGGCTCTGACAGCGTACTGCCCAATAATGGCTTTTCAGCCGGGTGCCTTTCAGTGACCCAAACAGGGCATTGTATTCCAAAATTCAACTACCTGCTACACTCACTCCCTATAGATGTCCCCCTCTCTTATTTCAAGCAATTTGATAGGATAGTGAAGTCCTTCATTTGGAATGGTAAACATCCCATATTACATTTCAGTAAGCTGCATAGGCCGATTGATAAAGGTGGGCAAGGCCTACCCAAGATTTTGTTTCATTAATATGCGTTCAGTCTCAGACATTTGGCTCATTGGTCACTTTCACCTAAGGGAGCCCCTCCCTGGTTTTGTATTGAACAGGAAGTTCTTGCCTCTATTTCGCCATTGCAAAGCCTTTCTATCAAACTAACCAGAGAAGTTAAACTACACCCTGTTATCTCGCATTTACACTCGGTATGGACAATAGTGTCCACAGTGTTTAATTCGGACATTTATTTAAATGTTGCTTCGAGCTTATGGCTTAACCCCAAATTATGTATTAATAAGTCCCCTTTCTGCTGGTCAGAGTGGATTGTGAGGTAGGTTAATACACTCAGTGACCTATATGAGAGCGGAGTTTGAGATCCTTTTAAAATCTGGTTCAACTTTTTAGAATTCCCAGATCTCAGTTCTTTAGGTATTAACAGCTGTGCCACCTGCTCTGTACTATTTTTGGGAGTAGCATACACCCCCCTAAAGCTGCAGATACTCTGGGAGTGGTGATTACCACTTTTGGAAAAGGTCATGAGGCATCAGTGTATTACTCCCTGCTAATTCAGCGTCTGGGGGACGGAGCTTCAACTTCTTTCAAGAGATTATGGGAGAAAATTTTAAACCTGGTTTTGGAGGAGAGAGTGTGGGCTAGGATTCTAAAAAACATCAAGTCTGCATTTAGATGCAAGGGTGTGCCTTTTGCAATTCAAAATTTTACATAGATTCTATTGGAACCCCTCTAGATTGTATTAGCTTGGTTTTATAGACACACCCACCTGCTGGCGATGCCAATCAGAGGATGGGGACATAACCCATATCTTTTGGGGGTGTGTTAAGATCCAGGAGTTTTGGTTGAAGGTTCAGAGTCTTGTGTGTGATGTATTGGGCACTCAGGTTTCATTTTGCCCCAGCCTCTGTATTTTGGGCGATGGGGCGGTCATCGATGTTGAGAATAGAAACATAAAGAGCTGGGTCCTAACCAGCGTCATGATCGCCAGGCAGATTCTTATAAGGGGTTGGAGGTCAGCTGGAGTGCCCTCATTTCAGGAGTGGTGCTCGGAGATGGGGAGGGTGGTGGCCTTTGAAGAAGGGTCTTTTAGAAGACTAGGGAAATTGAATTTGTTTATGGAGAAATGGGGCAGATATCTGACGTTGCTGGATGTGTGATTATTATTATTGAGAGTGTGACTCATTTATGTGCCTTCCCTCTAAAGTTGCAGACTGTCCATTTCAAGAGAGAGCTGCAAATGAAACAAGAAGTCTCCCTGAGAGCGACATTAGCATTTCAAAGCTGATCTCGGGGTCTCCGGGAATGGAGTGTAATTGGTGGCCCTGAGTGTTACAGGTGTCTTAATGACCAGTGATGAACATGTGATGGGCTGGAATGCAGCTAGCTGGCCAGGATCCTAATTGACCATTACTCTCCTGCGAGGTCTGATGATGCTAGAGGACCCTGGTGTGTGCTTGACTGTATGGAGTTTGTGGCCTTGCAGTCATTAAGAGCACTGATGTTCTTACTAGAAGATGAGAGCTTCTAATGGTGGCCATTTTTGCCATGGAGACAGTGAGTGGGAGGCGGATGAAAGCCTGTTGTGGTATAGCGATGTGCTTTTCCTTAATGAACATGGACGGCCGTTAACTGTATGTGATACATGAACAGCTTGTTTGGAGAGACACTAATGCAAAAGTAAGAAACTAGCCACATTTTCCTGTCCATCTCCTGTAATTCCTCCATCTGCTGGCACAATTTCATCAGCTCTCATCTTTACTTCTGAGACTTATTCACTCCGTGAGATATCAAGAGAGGGAAGTAAATACAGAGAAGAAGCTCTAAAGATGTCAAGAAGGAACAGGGACAGAACTGCACATCATAAAAGCACATAAAGAATAAAAATACAACACCTTGAGGGACACCTGTGCTTCAGACTCACTACTGTAGCTGTACTATCCCCACGGTTTCCCCTGTCTTCATAAGATGATGTACATGAGAGCTTCAAAGAGCTCTCAGCTTCTTGAAGTAGATTATTTACAGATCTGGAAATCTCAAAAGGAGAAGTACTATCCACACAGTGTTAAACCATGGGTGTATTTGAAACAGAAGGTAGCAGCCGGTGCCCAGTGAGTCACACCAGCTTTCAAGGCACCATTATGTAGGCTGTCATGAACTAATTCAAGTGAGCCTTAGACATAAGAAGGCAAATGTTTATTCATTATTAATTATGCATCTGTCTTTTTATCAGTGTTTTAAACTAGGGATCCGATATGGACATCCAATTATTTAGATCAACATCTACCAATACAGATAGTTTTGGTGGTTCTGCTTTGTTATGCTGCATTATTTCAAATCACTGATCCTTAATAACACGTTAACAATCAGAATGATGAATGAGGCAAACTTAAAAATAATTTTATTTTCTGAGTCCCTACCTGTCTTGCATGCTTCAGAGTAACAGGTCTCAGTTATAAACAAAACACCTACTGTAAAAAAAATAAAAATAAAATACTTACATTTTATCCAGCTTGGGGTGGGGGGTTTAAGTCACAGATACTATGAAATGTGAATTACTTTGCATTACATAAAAACACATGTTAGACCAACAATATTCCCCCAAATGTTGTCCCAACAGAGTTTTCTGAATGAACAATTTCATATTGAACAATGTTGCTGATTTGCGATTTCCCAGTGTGCATTTATTTAAATGCATAAAGCTTTCAAAAATTTAAGTACAGAAGTACAGAAACTGCCCTTCTTAGGGTTACAAATGACTTATTGATGGCGGAGAATGGTGGAGAGTGCTCCATTTCAGTGTTGCTTGATTTAACTGCAGCGTTTGATACAGATGATCATTCAGTTTTATTTGATACATTGAAGAGATGGGTGGGAATATCTGGGGGTGGCTTTAGACTGGTTTGTTTCCTACTTAATGAATAGGAAAATTGTATTTGTGTATCGATTGGAGATGAGATGTCCTCCTTTTCAACAATAAATTGTGGAGTTCCGCAAGGATCCCTGTTAGGGCCAATATTGTTTTCTCTATATATGTTACCTCTTGGTTCTGTGATTAGAAAATATAACATACATTTTCACTGCTATGCAGATGACCTACAGTTATACTTGTTATTATTTCCCAATGATCTGTCTAGTTTAAATGTTCTTCAAGAGTGTACAGCAGATATAGAAAATTGGAGGGCATGTAATTTTCACAGTTAAATTCTGATAAAACAGAGGTTGTTATAATTGGTCATGGTTTTAAAAAAAGTCAGACTGAGTCAGCACTTAATCAAGTGGTCCCGAAAATTCAGCAGGTGGTGAGAAATTTGGGCATCTATTTAGACGCAAATTTAAATTTTGAATAATCACGTCAGGAAGTCAGTCCATTCTTGCTATTATTATATTAAAGTTAAGCACTCGGAATACTAAAACTATTTTACTAAAACTAAAACTGTTCATTTACAGATGGGTTAGAGATTCTTGAGGAATATCAATGCAGTTCTGTTTTACAAACACTATAATGAGGGGGTGTTGTGATTCACCCTGTGAGGGGAAGGTAGTTTTATCACAGTCTAGTGTTGTGATGCATTTCAGTGGCAGTATTTCTTCACACTGGGGGATGGACTCGGGTTCTGGGAACTGTTTTGCTGGCAACACTGAGCTGTTAAGGCTGAGAGAGTGCCAGTGAAGAAACTCACCTGACAAGACAGATGAGCGAGAGATAGAGAAGGAGAAAAGAATATAAAGACTGTGAGAGATCGGAAGGGAGAGAGAGAGAGAGAGAGGCCGTGATGTTTGGGTTGCCAGTGTGATTGGAGATATTCAGGCAGGTTGGCTGTAAGCAAGACAGCTCTGCTTGGTCCCATCATAGACACACAGACACACATGAACCCCACCCCCTTTTTTTTCTATTCCCTCTAGTGAGTCAGTCAGCCACAGCGATGTGCAGAGAGAACAGAATGAGGGAGAGAGGAAAGAAAACAAAAGCCTGCCACTGCAATGTAATTACTGTAAATAAGATGGCGAAATATAACACATATATAGCTTAACAGGCTTTCTTCAAGCTACAGCTCAACAAATGCTCATTAATCTAGCATTACCGTGATAACGTAACTTCTATAAATGGATCCTCTTCACACATCGGGGTTTGGAAAGTGGAAGTAAACAATAGCAGGGTAAACTTGTATAACGATGAATGGGAGACCACATCAAATATACATTTTGCTTACCCATTTGCTCCAACAGCAAAAAAAATAAATAAAAATAAAATAAAAAAAAAATGCTTTAAAATTATGCTTTCACAGCTTTCCAAAAGAAGAAAAAAATTGAGAGCGGTGGATTACTCTTAGAAACATCTGAGCAGGTTTGGTAACTGTTTTATTTTTTAATTTGTATTACTTATTTCAGGGTAATAGAATACAAAGTATTATATTACACATTTAATATAAATAAATAAAAAGCAAATATAAAAAGTTGGCTAGATTCACGCTGCAAAACTGTGTACAGCGCTTTGCGCATGCATCAAGCGTGATGAAGTGTATTCGAGCTTCAAATCATGATCACGCCATAGAGACTGAAAATGTCAAGATTTAAAGTGAAAAAGGAGTTACATTTGGTTTGTTTCACATGCAAAAAGGCACCTTACAAGGACAGTCTATCAAAGCACCATAACGTCATGTGTAATGATCTAAAACTCCATGTGTATTATTTCAACCAGCCAGCGAACAGGTTGAATCTACTGTATGCTGCTTTTCAAAAACTGACCAGATGAATGTATTTCAACAGACATGCTGTGTGGCAAATACTGGATTCAAATGTGCCTTTGATGCATTCATACCTAAGTATTCAGCCTCGGAAGGCAGAAATGTACAGCTTTCGGACAGCGCCTCTTTCTCTTCTAAAGTGGCATAACAGTTTTTGGCTTGACTCCATAAGAAAAATTAAAAGATCATGATTCATTCCGCTAGACTACAATGAGATTAAACAGAGCAAATGGAGACTTTTTTTTTTTATTTTCTCCCCTTTTCTCCCAATTTGGAATGCCCAATTCCCAAAACGCTCTAAGTCCTCGTGGTGGTGTAGTGCCTCGCCTAATTTCGGGTGGCGGAGGACGAATCTCAGTTGCCTCAGCGTCTGAGACAGTCAATCCGTGCATCTTATCACGTGGCTTGTTGAGCGTTGTTACCACGGAGACGTAGCACATGTGGGGGCTTCATGCTATACTTCGAGGCATCCATGCACAGCTCACCATGTGCCCCACCGAGAGCGAGAACCACATTATAGCAACCACGAGGAGGTTAACCCAACGTGACTCTACCCACCCTAGCAACCGGGCCAATTTGGTAGCTTAGGAGACCTGGCTGGAGAGTCACTCAGCACACCCTGGATTTGAACTCACGACTCCAGGTGTGGTAGTCAGTGTCTTTACTCACTGAGCTGCCCAGCCCCCCCCAAATGGAGACTTTTTATCAAGTCTCCTGTATCTCAGATCAGATGTTTCTCATGAGAAAAAGACCCAAGGAATCTCCCTCCTCTAGAGTTACAGAAGAGATCTCAACAATGTCTCAAACTGTGCTCAGATTTGCTCAAGACCAGGGATTAAAAACTGAATGTTTTTCATTTCAGTTCGTTCTGAGCAAAAACAGAATTTTTTCGTTCCGGTTCAGAAGGTCCGCAGCCTCCTTTCCAAATGGTAACAGGTTAGAACAAAATAAAATAACAGTTAGTAATGTTCTTTTTTTTTTTTTTTTTTTTTTTTTTTTTTAAAATGAGAGTAATCTGAGGTGTCTACTCTAATGGGTGGGTGAAAAACCAACTGCAGTGTTGCCAGATTTCAAGCAACCTGTTCTGGAAAACCAAGTCCAAAATAAGCCACTCGCCTCACCAAAATAAGCGAAAATTAGCAATTCATTTTTTTTTTTTTTTTTTTTTATGTGTGGGGTATTTATAGACATAGAAATCATAACAAGCAGTTAATTAACAGTTAAGTATAATTTTATTTACAACTAGAGTCAAATCTATATTAATGCATCATATCTAACAATTCAGTGAAGACTTGGACACAACTGAGAAATGTACTTTTTACCTCTAATAATGTTTTTCTTGTATCTGGATTAGCAGTGCATGTATACAATATGTAGTAATTATACATAGTTGTTAAAAAATGTCTTCATTCACAGAATGCTTCATGCACAATGGGCAATTAGACAAAGAAATGTGTGATGCAGCAGTTTCCTTCAGGATACATGCACATTATTATTTATTTATTTATTTTTTTTCAGGCAACATGAAGTGTTATTAAATGATGATTATCATTTTAGGAACAACAGAAGGCCACATGATTAAAGTTAATCAAGAGTAGTCCATCCAGGAGTAATAATTAATACACATGTATAAACAGTGCACAAAGTCGAAATACAAAACATATGTAATACATGTGAAACTACAATAATGCAATAAACATTAACTAAACACAGAATATAACAAAGAACACTCCAATGCGAATAACTAATTTCAAAAATAAGAAGTAAAATAACTAATTCCATAAAACACAATGAAATGTCATGCAGGAACAGTCCACAATTGGACTTTAAAATCAAAACCCTTGTGTTAAATACTTCCTGAGATATGGCCCATGTGACAACTAGCTCTGGTCCTGTTCTACATCAGAAGAAATGCCATCAGTTGCTCTCACCCAAATGACCCTAACACAGTCCCACTGACCTTAAAATGTGCTGTTTAAACATGGAGTGTCAGCGCAGAGATTACCTCTCTCTGACATTGAGTCCTTGCAGGTCCATTAATCAAATGGGCAGGACACCTCTGAATAATTGAAGTGCTGTTTGGGACCCATCTCTCCTTTGGTTTATTAATTAATTTAAGAGACCAACGGGAGTGCTCATTTGCCTCCTCTTTGCCCCTATCATTATTAAATCTGCAGATTGATGGCTCAATTTACCGAGAGATGGCAGTGGAGGTCGTTCCATTATAACTGGGAATTAAACCATAGTGCTTTTGCATGCTAGTTTTTCAAAACGTCATTATTCTGCCGAAATATAGTGGAACATTCTTCAGACAGTTTTTCGAAACACATGAAGCATGCATTCATTTTTATAAGTGTTCAGTAAAGAAGATGTACACATACAAACAGTGTCGGGTGGAATGCATTTCTAAGTAATTAATTACAGTAATTAAATTACTTTTTCATTGAAAAAGTAAGTGATTACTCTTATTTTTTCCAGTAATTTAATTTCAGTTACTTCTGATGTAATTGTGTTAAATACTGTTGTCATGAATCCCGCCTTTGTTGTTCCTCCCACTCACCACCAGAGGGCTCCATCATGGCCATACCTGGCAATGATTTCCTGGTCACCTGTTTCAAATTTACTCAGCTACTTAAGTCTCACTCTCACTCTCTATCATTGCGGAGTCTTGTTTTGCCCTGGCATTTCTAAGCATTCCCTGAGTTTTCTGTATTATCTGTGTATGATCCTGGTCTGTTTACCCTGTCTTGACCCAGTTGCTGCCTGCCTACTATTACTGCCTTGATTTCCTGGATATAACCTGTGATTGTCTGCCACCTGCCCTGAACTCTTGCCTGTTTATTTACTACCACTCTGGATTTCCTTTGATAGTACTGTACCTGTCTGTATTACTATGTCTATTATGATTAAAGCTGCACATGGATCTCAACTCCATTGTCTTACCATTACAAAAGACTTTGCCACAAACCGATCCAGCAGCTTTTCTGCAACTCACCACTGAGGTCTCAGCGCAAGTGGATGTATTGGCCCTACACCACCAACTGCTTGACCGGCTGTCATCATTAATAGAGGAGCTTGTTAAAACTTTGCAAAGCTTCCGTTTACCAACACCAAACCCTTCAGCCTCGTCATTCAATCCAGCAACTTACCTGGCCTCACACTGCACATTCACCACTAACCCACGCCTTGCCTTTCCTGAGAAATTCAATGGATCACCAGCAAAATGTAAGGGATTTCTGCTCCAATTTTCTCGGTTTGTTAATCAACAACCCACACTATAACCCACTGATGAGAGCCGCATTTCCTTTGTTTGTTCGCTGCTCGTACCTGAGTCTCTGTCTACGCCCACAACCACAGAGGTCGTTCCCGAGTCTCAATCCATGCCCACGACCACAGAGGTTATACCTGAGTCTCAGTCCATGCCCACGACCACAGAGGTCGTTCCCGAGTCTCAGTCCATGTTCACGACCACAGAAGTGTTCTCTGAGTCTCAGCTCATGTTCACAACCACAGAAGTCGTCTCCGAGTCTCAACCCATGTTTACGACCACAGAAGTCGTTTCCAAGTCTCAGTCTATGTTCATGACGACAGAGGTCATCTCTGAGTCTCAGTCTATGTTCACAACCACAGAGGTTGTCTCCGAGTCTCAGCCTATGTTCATGACCACAGAAGTTGTTTCAGAGTCTCTGCCCATGTTCATGACCAAAGAGGTCGTCTCCGAGTCTCTGCCCTTGTTCACGACCATGGAGGTCGTCTCCAAGCCTCTGCTTATGCCCACGACCACAGAGTTCGTTCTCGAGTCTCAGTCCATGCCCACGACCACAGAGGTCATACCCGAGTCTCAGGCCATGCCCACGACCACAGAGGTCATTCCCGAGTCTCAGTCCATATCCACGACCACAGAGGTCATACCCGAGTCTCAGTCCATGCCCACGACCACAGAGGTCATTCCTGAGTCTCAGTACATGCCCATGACCACAGAGGTTATTCCTGAGTCTCTGTCCATGCCCATGACCACAAAGGTCATTCCCAAGTCCCTGTCCATGCCCACGACCACAGAGGTCATGCCCGAGACTCTGCTCATGTTCACGACCACTGAGATCATTTCCCAGTCATCCTGGATTCTTAGTCTAGAGTCTTCCATGGCTCTGCCTTCCATGGCTTCACCCCTCAAGCTTCCTACGGCTCCACATGCCATGGCTCTGCCTTCTACGGCTTCACCCCTCGAGCCTGCCATGGCTCTGCCTTCTATGGCTTCGCCCCTTGAGCCTCCCATGGCTACACCTTCTATGGCTACACTCCTCGAGCCTTCCACAGCTCTGCCTTCCACAGTTTCACCCTTCGAGTCTGCACGGCTCCACCTTCTACAGCTTTGCCCCTCGAGCCTGCCATGGTTCTGCCTTTCATGGCTTTTCCCCTCAAGCCTCCTACGGCCCTGTCTCCCACGGCTCAGCCTTCCATGGCTTCGCCTCTCAAGCCTCCTACAGCTTCACCTACCATGGCTCAGCCCTCAGAGTCTTCCATGGCTCCAGTCTCCAATCTGGGGTCACCACCCAGGCCTCCTGACCCTGTTTGAGCTCTGTGGTCGTCAGCCAGGCCTTCTGATCCAGTCCCTAACCTAAGATGGCCTCCTGGGTCTCCTGGCCAAATGCCTGATCTGCTCTGGTCCCCATGGTCTCATGGCTATCCACCTGATCTGCTCTGGTCTTCTGGGTCTCCTGTCCATCTGCCTGATCTGTTCTGGTCCTCTGGATCTCCTGGCCATCTGCCTGATTTGCTCTGGTCCGCTTGGTCTCATGGCCATCTGCCTGAACCGCTCTGGTCTTCTGGGTCTCCTGGTCATCCATCTGATCTGCTCTGTTCTCCTGGGACTCCTGGCCATCCGCCTGACCTGCTCTGGTATCCCTGGTCTCATGGCCGTCCGCCTGGTCTGCTCTGGCTCCCTTGGTCTCCTGGCCATCCACCTGACCTGCTCTGGTATCCCTGGTCTCATGGCCATCTGTCTGGTCTGCTCTGGCTCCCTTGGTCTCCTGGCCATCCACCTGACCTGCTCTGGTATCCCTGGCCTCATAGCCGTCCGCCTAGTCTGCTCTGGCTCCCTTGGTCTCCTGGCCATCTGCCTGATCTACTCTGGTTTCCTTGGTGACCCGTTGCTGCCTGCCTACTATTACTGCCTTGATTTCCTGGATATAACCTGTGATTTTCTGCCACCTGCCCTGACCTCTTGCCTGTTTATTTACTACCACTCTTGATTTCCTTTGATAGTACTGTTGCTGGTGATTGAACCCCTGCCTGTCTGTATTACTATGTCTATTATGATTAAAGCTGCACATGGATCTCATCTCTGTTGACTTATCATTACAACAAGACTATAGAGCAATTCTATATAAAACAATAGTGAATTTAAAATCAAAATTTAACATCTAATGTTAAAATATGTTTCTAATTTAACGCTGCCCCTTAAATTCTTTGGCCAGTTCATGAATAATTTATTTGATTTGATTTGATTTATTTGAAAGAACTAAAAGAACAGTTTCATGTCCATCCTTGTATTTTTCATCTGGTCGAGGTTGATAAGGGTTTTAGAAAGTAATTAGTAATAAGTAATGCAATTACTTTTCACACAGAGTAATTAGTACAGTAATCTAATTACACTGTAGAAGATGTAATTAGTAGTTAGTAATTAATTACTTTATAGAGTATCTCATCCAACACTGCTTACAAAGCAAAAGTGCAAAAAGTGCCAAAAACCCATTAAAATCAGCAAATCAGACCAGTCTAATGAGCTTGGCGAGGCTGAAAGACCAGCTAACAATATTGGCCGCTTTAACAGTGTAATCACTAATAAGGTTCCATGATGGTAAAGATGCTGCCTTAGAAGGCAACTGCCTATGTAGATAGCAGTAAGCAGTAAAGCACCTCACTAGGTTTTGTTGACCTTTACTTGAGCTAATATTTATGGGAGCATATTTAATTTCAGGCATTTGAAAATGCTGTTACAGAGATTTAAACATAAATGAATTAGCTCAGACCATGTCTGATCAAGTTATTGTTATCATTATGAGGTAATATATGGATCCAGACGTCTCAGTCTCCTCTCCTAATAAAACAAACCATTGATCTCATTTCAGGGTTTTACTGTAAGCTATTGTTTAGCAACAGTATTATTACTGCAGAGTCAAGGTGCCAGGAAATGGAACACATGCTTGATAGATTGAAAGAGAGAGAGATAGAGGGCAAGAAAATGTGTGTGTGTGTGTGTGTTTGTGTGTGTGCGTGTGAGTGTGTGTGTGTGTGCATGCGTGTGCTTGTGAGTGTGAGTGCATGTGAGTGTGTGTGTGTGTGTGTGTGTGTGTGTGTGTGAGTGCTGGTTTGGGTGGTTTATGAGGACTTGTGTTAGGTTACAAACTGGTAATTACAAGGGTATTATGCTATAAATGTGGTTTATGGAGACATTTCTAGTGTTCCCATAACAATTAATATAATCTGCAACATCAATAACAGATCTGGGGAAGGCTACAAAAAAAAAAAAAAAATGGCTGAATTGAAGGTTCCCAAGAGCACAGTGGCCTCCATAATTCTTAAATGGAACAAGTTTGGAACAGCCAAGACTCTTCCTAGAGCTGGCCGCCTGGTCAAACTGAGCAATCGGGGGAGAAGGGCCTTGGTAAGAGAGATGACCAAGAACCCGATGGTCACTCTGGCTTCAGAGATCATGTGTGGAGATGGGAGAAACTTGCAGAAGGACAACCATCACTGCAACACTCCACCGATCTGGGCTTTGTGGCAGAGTGGCCAGATGGAAGCCTCTCCTCAGTGCAACACACATAAAAAAGTGCCTAAAGGACTCTCAGACTGTGAGAAACAAGATTCTCTGGTCTGATGAAAAGAAGATTGAACTGTTTGGCCTCAATTCTAAGCATCATGTCTGGAGGAAACCAGGCACTGCTCATCACCTGCGCAATATAATCCCAATGGTGAAGCATGGTGGTGGTAGCATCATGCTGTGGGAGTGTTTTTCAGCGGCAGGAACTGGGGGACTGGTCAGGGTTGAAGGAAAGCTGAATGTAGCAAAATACAGAGATATCTGTTCCAGAGCGCTCAGGACCTCAGACTGGGCCGAAGATTCACCTTCCAACAGGAAAATGACCCTAAGCACACAGACAAGACAATGCAAGAGTGGCTGAGGGACAACTCTGTGAATGTCCTTGAGTGGCCCAGCCAGAGCCCGGACTTCTCTGGAGAGACCTGAAAATGGATGTCCACCGACAGTCCCCATCCAACCTGACAGAGCTTGAGAGGACCTGCAGAGAAGAATGGCAGAAAATCCCCAAATCCAGGTTTGCAAAGCTGGTCGCATCATACCCACAACATACCCAAAAAAACTTGAAGTTGTAATCACTGCCAAAAGTGTTTCAACTAAGTACTGAGATAAGGGTCTGAATACTTATGCCAATGTGATATTTAAGATTTATCTAACTGTTAATTTTGCTGCTGCATTACTCGGGCTAGTACATTTTTTTATTTTTTTTTTATTTTTTTTATAAACAACACATTTATGTAATTATGTTGTTTATTTTATAATGAAATAATGTGCAGTCTGAGATTTGTGTTTTTGTACTCGTTTTGTTTTGAACACGTCCAATCAGCTCCACGCAGTGAGGTAAAAATATTTGAAACTGATTAAGAAAACACAACACTGATATCGGATCAGGATCAGTATCGGTCGCTACCAAGAGTTCTGGTCTCGGAATCAGATCGGAAGCAAAACTGGTATTGGTGTATCCCTAAATGCTATACATTAATTTTGTTGCTCTATACTGTTCTTCTGTCCACAATTGACTCATTTGTGTCTCCTAAAGAGAAACATCTCATAAAAATAATCCTTAAACATAAGTGAAAGCTCCATTAAGTCCTATAGGCTATTAAAGAGCCATCTCAGAGCTCAATACACATGGATATCTTGTCAAAGGCTTCAAGGAGTTGGACTTTGCCATAATCTCCGGCTCCTTTGTTTTGTATTCCTCAAGCCCATTGCATGTTGTTTAGCCAGAGTCCCTATGGATTTAGTAAAACTACAGCCCTGGAATTAACTTCTAAAGCACCTGAGAAGCATGATCCATGCTTTACACAATCAGTATTCGCTGTGCGCGCACACACAAACACACACATAAACACAACCATGTAAGAATGTGAAAAAGAGAAACACCTAACTTATGGCACTTTTCCACTGCATGTTACGGTTCGACTCGACTCGACTCTGCTCGTTTTACTTTTCGTCCAGATAGCATCCATTTGGTCGAACCACTTCCACTTTCTTCTGTTTCAGCCACTCCGGCTGTTGTGGTCCTTGATGGTTCTGTAGTCACTTTTAAGTTTTTTTAACTTTTCCCTACACTGTTGGTAGGTCCGGTGGTAGCCGTGTGCGGCCAACAGCTGAGACACTTCCTGAAAGACTTTTATGTTTCACGTCATTTCGTTCATCGCTAACGAGAGGAACGTCGCACCTCGTTTATTGACCACGCCGTGGTTTTGCGCACAGCCATTTCTTTTTACAATTCAAAAGTCGCATGAACAAATGATATTGCTGTCGCTGTTGCTAACTTTAAAACTAGCTGGTTGATGTCCTGTGTTGCAAATCCAGTGACACTGTTAGTGACCAGAGCCTTTGTAGTGACGATTCTCTCTGACCAATCAGTGATCTGCAGGGTTTTGATGTCACATATAGTATCAGCTCGGCTCACTTGGAACCTCGACCGAGGTGGTACTAAAAAAAGTATCAGGTTCCAGGTACTATCCACAGTGGAAAACCCCCAAAAAGCGAGCAGATTTGAGTCGAGTTGAGCTGTACCGTGCAGTGGAAAAGCCCCATAATATTTACAGCACACACAGCAGAAGACAGACAGAGCACTAGGGAACACAAACACATTTAACATTAAGTCTGCGGATACAAAAGGAGAGGATGCCACTAAAGGTTTCATTAAGGAAATGTGATAGTTAGATCATGTCTCTAGTGTTCTTCTTTACACATGCACACATATATAGGTTGTATTTGTTAACATTAGCATGCATTAGGTACCATATTTTAATATCATTTATAAATCTTTTTTTATTTATTTTTTTATTATTTTAATTAACATGTAACTTTTAATTTCACCGATGCATTAGTATATGTTGTAACAAGGGCGTAGATTTGGCTTGAATATTGGGGGGTTGCAGCATGAAGCATCTACATGATTCCATTGATCCTGGTATAAATATTGGGGGGTTGTACTTGCTTGTTTTTATTATTTGGTGGTGGGTTCCCCCCTGGAAACTATGCCCCTGTGTTGTAATTAACATGAACTAATATTAAAAAGTGTTGTAAAGGTATTGTTCATTGTGCTACTTCATGTTAACTAATGTAGTTTTCTAATGTTAACAAATACAACCATACTGTAAAATATTACCTTTACTAACAATATCGCGTGTAAAAAAAAAAAAAAAAGAAGTTTTTTCTTTACTTCTGAAACATGTTTGTTTCAGCCGCATTCACTACTCTTCAATGGACCAAACAAAGTTGCTTTAAAATAGTCAGAACCAGACGGATACTCGAGCCTGAATCATGGTTAACACTTGCTTAATCTCTTCTTCGTTTGATGTTGGAATCTCTTCAGAAGAGCAGGCTGAAGCCAGAGATTGTGAATCAAGGTTACACAGCAGTAGGATGATGAGAAGCAGGAAATGGGCCATGTCTGCCTTTAGTTATTGCTGAGTTAGAGTATGTCGCTCTTGCAACAGCTTTTAAGTGAGACTGCATAAGAGGGAAACACTTCAAATGATATTGAGAAGGTGGAAAAAAAAATAAAAAGTTTGACTCCATAAAGTTTGGACTTTTCTGTGTTGTGTGAAGGATGAGAATGCCAGCGTCCACCAGTCACAGAGAAAGTAGCTTCCTGAAATAACCGTCGCTTGTAGGAGAGAAGCTGGCACTTTGCTCATTGACTCAAGGCTACACCCAAGGCTACAGCACGTTAAAAATATAATGAAAAGAAGAGCCTGAAGCCAGACAAATAAATGCATTGGAAAGCTCACAACTCAGACCGAAATAGTCTGTGTCAGTCAAGTATTGCTCGGTGACAACTCTGCTACAGTCTGAAGCGACTTTACAAGACAAATTTGCATTAAAGTTCAGACCGGTGATCGGGAAGTCTTCTTTCACAGCTCAGGAGTCAAAAGTGCATCTCATGAAGAGAGTAAGCATAAGAGGAAAAACTGCGGCTGGCAGGTGGAGATGATACATTTGTCTGACGTGTTTCTGCTAATCTTGTAATGCCCGTGGCTGACGGGCTGCCCATCATATCCCTTCATGCATTGCTGCAGGGTCAGATAAGTGGTACACGTGCGGGCGGTGACTGACAGCTCTGCCCGTGCTGCGGGCCACTTCAACTGGCTCCATTATCATGCACAGGCTTTGTTATCAAACAAATTCTTCTCACCCTTGAGAGCTCAGGGAGAGCGTGTGGAGAGCTGATACCTGCTGTAAAGGGTTTAGGTCGAAACATTCTCTCTGCAGTTCACAATTTAATGTTTTCAGTGGCAACAATGGCAGGAGAAGAGGACTATGGTGTGTCAGAAGTCAGGTATTAATGGCAAAGTTTCTGCTCCATTCACATATTTGTGTGAGTGTCTCATGGCAATGTCCCTTTCAAAAATGTACCACTGTGGTACCATGGTAAAATTATGGATTCAGATGGTAATACTGTGGTACTCTGAAACAGGGGCGGTTCTATGGTCAGGATACTGTATACAGTATTTAGGGCTTAGCGAAAGACTATTTGGTGACACTTTATAATAACTACACAGTATAAAGTATTTGTAAAGCATTAGTTTATAGTTAATTGATCATTTATAAAGTATTGTTCCTACATTAATAAGCTACATACAAATAGTTTGTTATTTGTTTATATTCACTGTAGCAAATTATTTATTATTGTTGTTGTTGTTTTTGTTTTTTTTAAGTTCATATATAGACAGTTTGATCATTTTTTTATTTATATTTTTATTTATTTATCCTTAGTAAACAACTTGTTAATCAAACCTAACTGATGTATTTTAGTTGATGCAAACCAGTGGTAAAGAAGTGTTTATGAGAACATTAAGAAAGCATAAATTCATAGTTCATAAAGATATATTATATGTAATTAATTAAATACACATTTCTGCTTAATGTGTTTATTAATGTTTTAGTAACACTTACTATTAAATTTAAATAATGCTTAATAAAGGTCGTAATAAAGCACTTACTAATGGCTAGCTAAGCATTTTGCGTGACCTAAACTAAAGTGAGAACTGCATATGCCTAATTAAACATTTATTAACATGGTTCAACAGTAAGTATGGCTATGACGTTGTCACTAAATCTTCTGTTGATCTTGTAAAGGTGTGGCACATGTGTCCTAGTCTGATTATTAAACCACAGCAGTCTGCGATTTCATTTAAGAAATATCCAGTTCTCTTGTGTTGCCCACTTCAAAGTGATGTGTGAAGGCGCTGACCCGCTAAAAACATCACATTATGACTTCTGTAATCTGTGTATTAGATTACAGAAAGCGAAACGCTCATTTAATGCGAAGTGTGCGGCACATTCCAGACTATTTATTTCATGAAATTGCAGACCTGCTTATCCAGAAGTGTGAAACTTCCATCAAACAGACACAGAAACTGACACAGTGATCCATCAAAATTAAAGTTCGGTTTAAATGGACGCAAGAAATTGAAGAAATTATGACAAAAAAAATATATATATATATATTACTACTGCATAGTAAAAATGTAATATTAATTTTAATAATAATAATATTTATTATTATTATTATTATTACTAGTATATCAGGTATAATTATATTTTAGCTAATTTCACAAGCAAGTGTGCTGTTGTACTGAATGTACTGTAAGTTCTTTATTTTTACAGTGATCCTCTGTTCACGTTGTTTGTCTAAAAAAATAACTATTTTAGATTCAGCTGTGAAGATGATACTGAAGCACTTTATTTGATAAAATAATTTCATTTGATGAACTCTTTATGAATTCATTTGATTTGTCGTTTTTGATAAAAATGTATTAATCTTTTAAACATGGTATTCAGAAAAATAAAATAATTTGGGGAAAAAAACATATTTCATATGGTCTTATTTTTTATGCCTTGCAAACTTAAACATTTGCATGTTCTTTGAAGTAATAAAAGTTGTTGATGTATTGAATATCTCATTTTACTCATTGAAACATGTCGTCAAAGTGGTGATTTGGCTAATAATGGTTTTCTATGAGAGGCAAATGTGCCTTCCTGAATGTCCCGGCCTGAATCCTGAAACCTGAATTCTTCGTTGATCAGCATTCAAATCTTAGGACGTTTTTGTCATACTTCAGACATTTGTACATTAAATACTGTGCTTGTATCTTTTTACTACAAGGATTGGTGCCTGAGATACAAATCCGCCCCTGCAATCTCTGGACAATTATTACATAAAATGCCCTATTCAGTCACCACAAACTACTGTTATTGATCCATCCGGCCCAGCGCTGAGAAAAGTTACATGTACGGCATGACAACGTTTCTTGTACATTTCAGCAGCATAGTAAGGAAACTTTCACTAATGAAGTCTAATAGGCACTGAATTGGCAAAATATAATTTAAAGTCAATAATATAACGTTAAATGCACTTTCCTATTTCTGTTTTTTTTTTTTCTTTTTTTTTTTTCATTTCATCACTGTCATGTGACCGTGGTGACATGCTGGCTGTTTCCAGAGCACGCACACAGACAGTAGCGGGATTACTGGACTTTCTTTCTGGAATCGTATTAAATTTAATGAAATATTTATAGTAGGTCCACTGGTGAAACTGGTGAATTTTAATAGGCAATAATGAGAACAAGTCTGCTCATAAAGCGTAAATAGGATGGAACAAGCTAAAGTGACGTTTGAGCAATTAGAGGATCTCTTTTAATGAACTGTGGATTTTTTTCTCTCACTATTATATCCTGTACTTTTGTGTTGTGGCCGTTTTGAGTCTTTGTGATTGAAGCTGTGTCTCATTTCGAAGGCCGCACGCTAGGTAGGACGCGTTCTTTGAAGGCTGCAGTATACAGAGTATACAAGCCTCGTTTTAAAGACGGCCTTCGTTGGAAAAAGGAAACAGAACGTAACATGGTTGCTATGACAGCATGCCACTCTTTAACAAGCGCTTTAAGTGAGAAGGGAACAAAGACCTTTTGAAAGGGAATGTATGAGGTAAATTTTAGGAGAGTTATAATGATGTAGAGAGAAAAGAAAATAGATTTTACAGGTGTATTTTTAGTCTATAATACTTTATTTGAATCATATATTATTATAATTATACATATTATATACTCTGCACCCGTCTACTGAGGTACGTCAACTTGGGAATTAACATTACTTGCATTTGAGCATCATATTTCGAGCAAATTGGCGTCATTTTTTTTAGACAAATGATGTTCATTTCTGTTGAAGCAAAGAATCGTCAGTTGTGAGTGCCCACGAAGGATACACCTCATGCATCCTCCGAATTCCTGTGAAAGAAGGTCACATTCGAAGGTCGCATTCGGAGTGTCCTACTCGCTTTTCTGAAACGAGACAACCTCGATGACGGATGCAGCCAACAAAGTCGACCTCTGGAGGACACATCCTTCCAAACGAGACACAGCCTGAGATGCTGTGAAGATGGATATTTCATGGCAAAGTTTTTAGAGTAATGGATCATTAATAAATGTTTAATTAGTCATATACAGTTCTCACTTTAGATTAGGTCATGCAAATGCTTAGTTAGCAATTAGGCTTTATTATGACCTATATATTAAGTAATAATTGCTTTAATAGTAAGTGTTACTAAAACACTAACAAATACATTCATTACGTTTAAATGTAAATCAAATTAACTACATCATGTTAAAAAACATTATCAAACTGCCTATAAATGAACTTATTAAACAATAAGAAATCGTTTGCTATAGTGAATATAAACAAATAACAAACTATTTATGTGTAGCCTATTAATGTAGGAACGATAATTTATAAATGATCAATTGACTATAAATGAATGCTTTACAAACACTTTATACCGTGTAGTTATTATAAAGTGTTACCAACCAAACACTTTTACATTTACAGACATCGTTTGTCAGTCAACTCGAGAATGTGTACGCTCATTAGCTGAACCAGCCTGAAACATTGCTTTCAGCTGATCTGAGCTAAAGGAAGAACAATTTATAATTATTAAATGTTTTAATGCCACATTGGTGTGATATTTTGTTATATGGGCCTAATGCAATGACAATCAAACATTTTTCAGTGTGACATAAAGGGATAGTTCAACCAAAAATGAAAATTCTCTCATTATTTACTCACCCTCATGATATCCCAGGTGTGTGTGACTTTCTTTCTTCACCAGAACACATTTGAAGAAAAATTGAAAAATATCTCAGCTCAGTATCTCAGTAGTGTGAGGGTATTTTTGTCTCTTTACATTTATTTTACAACACATTCTCTCCTCTCTCTCTCTCTCTCTCTCTCTCTCTCTCTCTCTCTCACACAAACACAACATCATGTTATTTCTCTTAAGTTTTCTTTTCTTAAGCGTCTCCACTCATTTCTCCCGTACACTCCTCATTCTCTCTCTCTTTCCCTCCTCCCCTTATCCCTGATGACTTATCGATCACCCTTTGTGGTTTTCTCTGAAGTCTCTCAAAACTCCCAGCTCTGCCTCTCACGCAGGCTGCTGAGGAATTGTTTTGGAGTCCACTGCTCTGTAATTGAAAGTGTGTCCAGAAAGACGGATGGTCCCAATGGCAACTTCACTCTGGAGGAAAGCCGTGGTCGGTTGTGAAAAACATTGTAACGTACACCATGCATTCGCCTTGGGGCTTCAGATACCAGACTCACACAAACGCGCCACATCACGTCAAAAAAAAAAAAAAAAAAAACAACAACAAAAAAAAAACTGTCAGTACGTCTCTAAATGACTCATTAATACAGCTTGGTAGTAAAGATTTTCAAAAGACGTCCCATCTGTTGTGTAAAAATTAAAGAAAAAGAAATAAAACACTCAAGAGGAAAATATTATTGCTCAGAGGATGCTTTTTTCAGAGTTCTCAGTTATGTTCCATTTAAGCATCAAGTTCATTGTCCACATGCTCTCTGATAGACAGGGCTCCATTAACGTATGTGTGTGCATTCACAAGAGCATTCACGAATCACAGATGCAGCTGCACACATTCGAAGGGTCAAATGCACTTCACAGTTCAGTCACAATGATTGTCTTGACGCTGTCATTACAGTTGGTTATGTCCTAATTTAATGTAAACAGGAGGAATATTCCAGGTTCAATACAAGTTAAGCTCAGTCGACAGCATTTGCTGCACTATGTTGATTACCACAAAAATGTATTTTGACTCGTCCCTCATTTTCTCTAAAAAAAGCAAAAATCGAGGTTACAGTGAGGCACTTACAATGGAAGTCAATGGGGCCAATTCTTGGAGGGTTTAAAAGAACAATTGTGAAGATTTTATTTTTTTCCAGAACAAGGTGCATTTTCTCCTTTGGTTTAGTTCGTTTAGGCATATGTGAGCAGGGTAATCGCACTTGGATCCACACCAAAACAACCAGTCTGAGCAGTACTAATATTTTACAGTATATATTAATAGATAAGTATGATATAAGTATTAAATTAATATGATATATTATATAAGGATTATATACTTGTTGTAGTTGTAGTATTTTAAAGATTCAAGTATTTTAGTAAATTTTGCAAAATTAGCTGCAAAAATAAAGGGGATCTTGTGGAGCACTTGCTTCTGTTTCACACATGACAATTAAAGACTGAGCATAAGCTGGTCCTGAATAAATTATTTAATCACTTACAATAATGACAATTGTGCATATGCACAATTAATTTTTTTACTCTGTGCAATGTGGGATATAAATGTATCCAAGTGGCTCAAGTGTTTTGACTACGTTCACCAAAATTCGTTCAGATCCATTTGACATTTGACACAAAATGCTTTTAAATTACATTACATATGTGTTCACAAGAGTCGTATGTTAAAATTGAGTGTTTGTTATGGATCATTTTTGAAGGATGCATATGGATTGCATGTGTGAAGTTTGACCATGTTGTGCAAATGTGAGGACTGGTACTTATTTTTATAAGTATCTTATTTAATGATTTATAGCACAGTGTTTTCCAGTTTAGTGAATAAGTGTAATACATTTTATACACTACCGTTCAAAAGTTAAGTGTCACTTACTCATTCTATATTTGTTTTTGTTTTTTTCTTCACATTTTAGAATAATAGTAAAGTCATCACAAATATGGAATAATAGAAATGGAAATATGGGAAATATGTTGTGTCTAAAAATATACAAAATAAATCAAAACTGTGTTATATTTTAGTATCTTCAAAGTTGTCACCCTTTGCCTAGAATTTGCAGACATGTACTCTTGACATTTTCTCAACCAACTTCTTGAGGTATCACCCTGGGATGCTTTTTAAACAGTATTGAAGGAGTTCCCATCTATATGCTGGGCACTTATTGGTAGCTTTTCTTAATTATTCAGTCCAAGTCATCAATTTCAAAAACTACTTCTTTTTTTTTTTTTTTAAATAACATTTAAGTTTTGTAATTAAATAAATGAATATGTTGGCACAATTATATTTTTGTCTACAAAACTAATTTCAAACATTTAAGTACAAGATTCAGATCAAAATGTTTTTAAATGCATAAAATATTTTGGGTGATTTAAGCATGTGTTAAATTAATAAAATATTGTGAGTGTTTAAGCATGTGTTAAATGCATAAGATGCTTTGAGTGGTTTGAGCAAGTACTTAAGTGCATAGGGTGCTGTGAATGGTATAAGCATGTATTAAGATGATATATGCTGAAGCATATGGGTAGGCTAATGCCGTTTGTATTTTCTTTTGCATAAGCCTCTACCGTATTTCAGTTGTTGCATTTTGTTGTACCATATTTCATTTTTTTAATCTCATTTTTTATTTAATTTTTTGTGATTAATTTCCCTTCTTTCTTTTTTTTTTTTATAACGACCCCATCGACCGCTGTTTTTTTTTTTTCCTAAAAGCAGCCGTCAGAATAAAACCCCAAAAGACATTTTTGTATCCGTGGTGATGATTTACAACCCACCGGCTACACATATTTAACACAGATCTAGTAATCTGCTTAAATTGGCAAAAAGAACCAATCAAGCTTTTACCTCACAAGCATAATGTAAAATAAATTACTTAATAAAGATACAGGCGCTGACATAAACTCCACTTACAACGTGTGCTTAAAAGAACGACATGCTGATAAATAACTCTCATTTGTGTGAACCCCACGTCCCCCTGCAGCTGCTACGCCCTTGAGTCTGAGACCTCCTGGACGTGGTGGTCTCGGACCGATTGCAAACGAACCCTGGGGCGGTTCAGTTGTGATGAGAATGCAATCCGACCCAATGGATCAACGAACCAAATGATAACCCTATAAAAACCATGAACATACCTGATGGAACTTTGGTGAATACATCTGTAGGTCACTTCAGCTGGAGAGAGCTCTGTGACCGTGAAAATAGGCACTTCAACGCAGATGCTTTGCATAACCGTGACATAAACAATATTAGAAGTTTAATAGGTATCTCATTTTAAACGACATATCAGTGGATGAGCTGAATCCCAGAACAGCGCACAAACATTGTGACCAATGAGGGCACAACTTGTTTACATGTGACTTTTATTAACAAAGTTTTGGTCCGTTTTGAAATATAGACCTTATTCACGCTAGTACCATCAATTATTTTTAATGGTAATGACAACGAGGCTGTGAGGGATAGACATACAGTCTCTTCAATGGCATGAACTGTATAAAGCTCTTAGATCACATCTGATTTTCCACAACTCATGTTGTCTGGAGATCTTTGTATACTGAATGTTCTTGGACAGATATTTTATCAATGTTTTGTCCATGCAATGATCCAAAAAAACACTTTAAACTGCAGCACAGCTCATTGAAGAGATTGTAAGTCTATCCCTCACAGCCTCATTGTCATTCCTATTACAACCCCAATTCCGAAAAAGTTGGGACAGTATGAAAAATGCTAATAAAAACAATAAGGGATGATTTGTAAATTATATTCACCCTTTTCTGTATTGAAAGCACTACAACTACACATTATATGATGTTTTTTTTACCTTGTGAATTTCTTTTTTTTTTTATTTTTTTTTTTTTTGAAAATGTACCGTAAGTTCAAATCAGATGATTGCAACATGCTCCAAAAAAGTTGGGACAGTTGAGTGTTTACCACTGTGTAACATCACCATTTCTTCTAATAACACTTATTAAGCATTTAGGCAGTTTGTTAAGTTTAGAAAGTGGAATTTTCCTCCATTCATCCATTATGTAGGTCTTTAGCTGCATAATTGTACGGGGTCTTCGTTGCCATATGGTGTGCTTCATAATGCACCATACATTCTCAATTGGAGATGATCAGGACTGCAGGCAGGCCAATCTAGCACCCGCACTCTCTGCTTCACAGCCATGCACTTGTAATCCGGGCAGTATGTGGTTTGAAGTTGTCCTGCTGGAAAATGCAGGGATGTCCTTGGAAAAGACAGTGCTGGATGGAAGTATCTGTTGCTCCAAAATTTGTTCATATCTGTCTGCATTAATGGTGTCCTCACAGATGTGCGAGTTACCCATGCCATGGGCACTGACACACCCCTGGCCCATACAGACACTGGCTTTTGGACCAGATGCTGTTAACAGCTTGGATGACCCATTTCCTCTTTGGCCCGGATAACGCAACATTTTAACAATTTTAGCCCCTGCTTCGGAACAAATCAAACAAACTACAGGTCTGAAAACGCCCTCAAATTTTGTTCCCTATCTGTCACTCACTCGATTTTGTGTCAATGTAGTGACACTAGGGGTCGCTTTTGGGAGCCCCAAACACCTCTGATTTTGAAAAAAGGCCAATGGGAATTGGCGATTGGAATTTGCATGCCACTCCCACCGGACATACAGGTATAAAAGGAGCTGGCTCGCAAAAAACTCATTCAGATTTTCTCTTCAGAGCCGAGCGGTTGCGTTCAGTGAACTGAATTCAATCTCACTACTGTTCACCTCAAACTGCTGGATCTATGGTGCTTTTTAGCGGTTTCTCCCCCTCTGCACCCATGGAGTGCAGAGAACACCCCTGGGCGCTTCGGCAGAACAAAAAGTGTATATTCTAAAAGAGTATTTTTTCTAAAAAGAGTGGCACTCACGGAACGTCTTTTTAAAGATGCCCTTCCGTTTGTGTATTATTCCTGGTTGCGGTCGTTATCTCTCTGCTTCTGATGGCCACAATCGCTGTCTTACGTGTCTGGGCGCTGCCCACGTGGAGACATCGTTCCTCCCACTGCCCACTTTGGTACGCCCTGACCGAGGCACCCCTTGGTATGGATATGCTGGCACACAGCTGGCCCCCGGGACTACACAAATACGCGTTTCCCCCAGTGAGCCTACTTGCACAGACCCTGTGCAAGGTCAGGGAGGACAAGGAGAAGGTCGTCCTAGTAGCACCCTACTGGCCCACCCAGACTTGGTTCTCGGACCTCACGCTCCTCGCGACAGCCCCCCCCCCCCGGTGAATTCCCCTGAGGATCTCCGTATCTGGCCCTTGGATGGGACGCGGAAGACCTAAGTGGTAGACATGATCACTCAGGCTAGGGCTCCCTCTACGAGGCACCTGTATGCCTTGAAGTGGCGTCTGTTCACTAAGTGGTGCGGGGTGTGGTCTCCGCGGTGTCTTCCTCTTGGGAGTGACACCCCCCTGACATAGGCACTTATGGCCCCCAGCCGGTAAACAAAATTCCACTCTTTTTGGGGAGAAAAAAGAGGAAAAGAGGCCACGGCTGGGCTAGCCTGTCCCTATTTGTTGGGCAAGTTGACTTGTTCCCAAAGGACCGTTCAATGCTCAAAGAGCATTGGGGGAGGTTACGTGACGGCCTGGTGCGCTGGCTACGAGGCATACAGCAGTCTGCCTGTCTCGCACCGCCAGTCCATGTAACACAGTTCAGCTTATTGTGGCATTTCGTATAGGAACCCCTAGTGTCACTACATCAACACAACGTTGAGTGAGTGACAGACAGGGAACGTCCTGATTACTTTCGTGACCTCTGTTCCCTGATGGAGGGAACAAGATGTTGTGTCCCTCTTGCCACAATATTGAACTACCCACTTAAATGGCCGGGACCTTGTCTCGGCTCCTCAGCACAAAACCTGAATGAGTGGTTGCGAGCCAGCTCCTTTTATACCCGTATGTCCGGGGAGAGTGGCATGCAATTCCCATTGGCTTTTTTTCAAAATCAGAGGTGTTTGGGGCTCCCAAGAGTGACCCCTAGTGTCACTACATCGACACAACATCTCATTCCCTCCATCAGAAAACGGAGGTTACGAAAGGAACCAGGACGTTTTTACGATTGTTTTAGGGTTTAAGGCATTAAGTCGTCATGGCAACCAAGTTGCAAAACTGGATCTATCATTACACAGATGCTGTTAGTAAGTGATTTTATCACACTAAAATCATGTTAACACACATATTGTTTATGGCTTGTGTCTATACTTTTGAAACAGTGAGTATTTTTAATGTTTACAGATTGACTCCATTGACTTCCATTGTAAGTATCTCACTGGAGCACAGATTATTGCTGTTTTTTTTTTTGTTTGTTTGTTTGTTTTTTAAAGAAAAGGAGAGACGAGTTGAAATTATTTTTGTGGTAATCAACATTATGCCATAAATGCAGCTTATCTTGCATTGAACCCGGAATATTCCTTTAATACAAGCATGCATTTCAGTCAAACTCCGACAGCACTGAGTATTTTATGTATTATAATGAAACATAATGCAGTAAATATTGTGGCAATAATTTCAATTTTATTTTACATTTGATTACTTAGATTTAAAAAAAAAAAAATTAATACTTGATACTGCTGTAAGATACTGTCCCTGAAAATTTAAAGCACTGTTTTACATCATCTCAGTCTTTGCTCCATTTGTATTTGCTCTATTGCTTGTAAATTGTTTCTTTGTTATTAATTTTTTTACTGACTGTTTTCTTCAATAATGATGACTAATGACAACTTTAAGCAATGTTTATTTAATTGAGAAACAGCTGAAGGCTGCACACCACTGTCTTAATTTAATTTGTGTATATTAACACAAAATTGAGGCTTTCTCTTTTAGGGTTTTAACCTTTTTGATATTAAATTGTTTTATTATTCTTATATTACAATTACTATTATTATTTTTTATACATATGTTGTCTTTAAATGTGCTTTATAACAAACAAATGAGTTTTAGGTTTGCTGTGTTTATAGAGAATGGCAGAATCTGACTATTATTGGAATTAATGACTAAAATTGGTATTGTGACAAACCTTATGAGGAATTTATTTTGTGTCCCTTCCCCCACTGTTCTTTTTGAGACAAACAACCCACTGTTCCTCTCTTTCTCTTGTTATACCAGATGCCGTATTGTTCATGAATGGTGGAGATGTTGATGACACGACATACGTGAGGATGCCAGGTGTATATTAAAACTGTATTGGAAACAAGACCTTAATGCATTCTCTGTCATGCAAACTTTTTTCCTCCAGGCTTGTGTTGTTCACAAATTCAAGCAGAGGCTTTTTCTCCACTCACATGGAACACAATTTTTTTCTGCTCTCTCTCTCTGTACTTCTGTTGTACTTCAGAATTCTGTCAATCGTCTAGAGAGGTCATGCCAGTTTGTTTTGTGTATATGAAATCCTGGTGAACTTGATGTGACATGAACTTCACATGCTGCCAGTGTCTGAATAAATGCCTTTTATTTCAGGTGCCTATTGAACTATATTTTTTTTCTCTGTGAACAAACACACAAAGTGGTTTTCTCAAGTAGTAGATGTAAGGGATAATGTAGAGTCAGCCAGTTGTCATAACAGGGGCCTTGTTGAAAAAGTGTTTATGTTGCAATAATTAGTGTCTGATTGTACATTATGCCACTGATGTCCGAATAAAATAAATGGATATATACATTTAACTATAAGTCATTATTTGTGAAGAAAGAAATCAGAGTTCTGTTGGTGCTTGTTTTACAAAAATGACCATCTGACTGCTCATTATCCAGCTTATTACAAGACTACTTGCCAAATACATACATAAATGGACGTGAAATATTGATTTATATTACATTTATTTTATTAGCTTACTTGTAGAGATCACAGAGTGATAGGACTCCCAATACCAGGATGAGCAGTGAAAATATCACATGGATGTGACATAGTCTTATAAAATGAGCGTTACTATAACTACATTTTTGCAAACTGACTTTTACGTGCCCCGTTCTTCATTTCTTTGCAGTTTCCTGGTGGAATGAACACTGGAGGAGCTACAATAACTATCAGAGAAATCACATCTACAATGACTGATTATGACTTTATAAAAACTTAATTTTCACTCTATTACTCACACACTGCTATGATATGATATTGAAACACTTTTACTGTAAAGTTTTTCATTTGAAAAAAGATACATTTTAAAGCTTGTATTACACACCCACCTTCATTTACACATGTATTCCAGTGTGATTAACTTTTGCAGTACCTGATAGAGTGTTGGACTTTGGTCTCGGAAGTTCATGCTTCAAGCCCAGCCAAGCATGCAAGCTGACGTGAAACGAAAGTGTCATAGAAGCGACATGCATTTGTTTTTAGTACACAATCGGTTTAGTTGTTGGTCTAGGCAGAGCCGCGTTAACCCAAATGGGCAACATGGGCTGCAGCCCTTGGCCCCTTCACTAGGTGGGTGGGTACACGAGATCAAATATGAATTTGAATATGAATTATGTAATTTCGGCACCATGGTGCAACCAAATTCTATAAAAATAATTGGTATTTCTAAACAGTTTTCCTGAACACTCTTGCCACTCTTAGTCTGCTATTGTTTGCAAAAACTAGCAAATTCACAGCTAAACAGTGCATTACAGGTAGCCTACTCCCGCCCCAAAGTCACGCAATTGGTATAGCCAGAAGTTGACATATCACTCAAACCAAGGGAGCGCTACAGAGCCAGTGTTTGTACATTCTTCGGGGGAACTCAACCTACAAATGGCTTACTTACTGTAGGCTATAATTGTCTCTGCAATAAGAGACATTATTTTCACATTGGAAAAAAAATCACACGTGGGTGTTGGTTCACAAAAATATGTATTTATATGCATTACCAATCTGAATTGGCTCCATACTCTTAGCACTTATAATAGAATTCACCCTTAAACCGGAGTGTTTGTTTTCGTAGATCAGCCTAATCAAAATCAGCTGAGGACGTCAGTGAATTGTAATGGACTGAAATGTACGATGATAATGTAAAAAGAGCACGATGATCCCCTGCACCTTTTGGGTTTCAAATATTTATTTGAGGGCTTGCTTTCAAGAAGACCATGAAGAGGGCACTTTAAGTGGTTTGATGATAGTGGTGAGTATGTAGATCTCTTCTTGAGAGTTTTAGTAGTTTTAACATGATTGCATGGCACATTTATTTATCCTTACTGGCGTGAGATATTTTTGTATGTATTCCGCAGTCGAAAACAAAATTATTTCTGTCTGTTACATTCATACTAGCGGCTATTCAAGGGCTGATGTTTTTACTATTTGATCTTTATTGGATAAGCTTTGACATATGTGTCATGTGAGTATATGAGTCTTCTGTGATCATATACTGTATGTTGGTCGTTTTTGACTCTGGGTCATGAGCGAATGTTTAGAGGCATGGCTCATGAATATTAATTAGCTTATTATGCTGTTGGTTAACCTGTGGAGAGCTGTAGATCACGTGACCTAATTAATATTCATGAGCTAGCCCAGGGCCCTGGGGAGGCTTAACCTGGCCTTGGGTCTAGGGTAAGGGTGTCTGGTTTGTTTACCTCTCATTTGAATTTACGTAGATCACTATTGGTTAAGGTTAAAGTTTTAGGTTAAGGAGGAACATTTGACTCATTACAGCCTCCATCTAAATTTCAACTGAAAACCTTGTCTGATTATGACACTACTTCACTCATTTTTGGCACCCCCGCTGGGCATTTCACTGGGAAACTGCAGCCAAACATGTAATGAAGTGTAACGGGAGCCAGCTGGTACATGATAGCTGTGCGGTATGTGTAACCTAACTCCCCTGGCCTCAATAGGCGGACTAGCAACTGACGCTAGGAGCTGTAGCCTTTAGTCTTCTCGTTAGCGCACCCGCCTCCCATGCCGGCTGACGTTGGTTTGAATCCCGCTCGAAGCAGGTTGAGCAGGACCAGTTACAGTTTTTTTTGTTTTGTTTTTTGCAAAAATGTTGCTGTGGTCACGTAATGTTCATGAGAACAGGCTGCATGGATGTGCGCTCATTATTTAGAAGTATCACACTGCTGCATGGCACAATTGACTAATCAGAATCAAGATTCCAGAAAACCATGTAATAAGTTACTGTATCAGCATCCTTAATAAAGAACAACATTTTTATCAACCAATCATAACACCCTATCCTAACAAGGTGCAATGCAACAAGTTCCCAGTGATAAGTAGCCTTATTACACGGCTCTCTGAAATACACTATATTGCCAAAAGTATTCGCTCATCTGCCTTTAGACGCATATAAACTTAAGTGACATCCCATTCTTAATCCATAGGGTTTAATATGACGTCGGCCCACCCTTTGCAGCTATAACAGCTTCAACTCTTCTGGGAAGGCTTTCCACAAGGTTTAGGAGTGTGTTTATGGGAATTTTTGACCATTCTTCCAGAAGCACATTTGTGAGGTCAGACACTGATGTTGGACGAGAAGGCCTGGCTCGCTGTCTTCGCTCTAATTCATCCCAAAGGTGCTCTATCGGGTTGAGGTCAGGACTCTGTGCAGGCCAGTCAAGTTCTTCCACACCAAACTCGCTCATCCATGTCTTTATGGACCTTGCTTTGTGCACTGATGCGCAGTCATGTTGGAACAGGAAGGGGCCATCCCCAAACTGTTCCCACATAGTTGGGAGCATGGAATTGTCCAAAATCTCTTGGTATGCTGAAGCATTCAGAGTTCCTTTCACTGGAACTAAGGGGCCAAGCCCAGCTCCTGAAGAACAACCCCACACCATAATCCCCCTCCACCAAACTTCACAGTTGGCACAATGCAGTCAGACAAGTACCGTTCTCCTGGCAACCGCCAAACCCAGACTCGTCCATCAGATTGCCAGATGGAGAAGCGTGATTCGTCACTCCAGAGAACGCGTCTCCACTGCTCTAGAGTCCAGTAGCGGCGTGCTTTACACCACTGCATCTGACGCTTTGCATTGCACTTGGTGATGTATGGCTTGGATGCAGCTGCTCGGCCATGGAAACCCATTCCATGAAGCTCTCTACGCACTGTTCTTGAGCTAATCTGAAGGCCACATGAACTTTGGAGGTCTGTAGCGATTGACTCTGCAGAAAGTTGGCGACCTCTGCGCACTATGCGCCTCAGCATCCGCTGACCCCGCTCTGTCATTTTACGTGGCCTACCACTTCATGGCTGAGTTGCTGTCATTCCCAATCACTTCCACTTTGTTATAATACCACTGACAGTTGACTGTGGAATATTTAGTAGTGAGGAAATTTCACGACTGGACTTGTTGCACAGGTGGCATCCTATCACAGTACCACGCAGGAATTCAACGAGCTCCTGAGAGCGGCCCATTCTTTCACAAATGTTTGTAGAAGCAGTCTGCATGCCTAGGTGCTTCATTTTATACACCTGCGGCCATGGAAGTGATTGGAACACCTGAATTCAATTATTTGGATGGGTGAGCGAATACTTTTGGCAATATAGTGTACTTGATTGGTCAATGGCGCCATCTAGCGGTCTGATATTTCTGAGTAACAACCGCTCATCAGTTTTAAAAGTCAGAATAAAAGTCTTTGTTGTTGTAACTCCTCTAGTGTCCATTTCACCAGGAAACTGCTGCGATACGTACAATGAGGCATGTAAATAATCATTTTGCAAAACCTTTGCTACAGTAACTTGATTCTATGAGACCAGGTTGCAAAATAAGCAGCTATATGGACCATACTTTAAGCCGATAGTTAAAATTCTGGCTACATGAAACTACTTAAAGCATGTTAATCAAGAAACATTTCCTAATTTTGTAAATCAAAGGATATGCCATCATCCAATGTTTTTAAAGCACTGTGTTAAAGGTTGGTTACTTATTACATAATTAAAATCAAGTATGCATGATTGACACTGAGTAGACAAAAGCACGCTACAGTATGTGTGTGTGTACTTGTGTTAAAGCAAGAAAGAGAGAGAGCGTGACAATACAAATTAGCATCTCTCCTCCAGCCCAACCCTGCTGACATGGAGGAAAAGCTGAGGTTGAGTTGTTTTACGGGAGCCTCAGAGGTGCGCCCATCTGTATTCATCTGTCTCCATTTTCAACGTGTTTCCCTGTGTTGCGTGGAGACGTTGATGCATACTGTACCAAATGCCAGGCATATCTCAGAAACCGCGGATGCTACATAAACCCACTTTACCCAGAGGTCCAGTGCTTTGTCATAGCCGACAAACTGATGGAGAGACGCCTGTAGCTAGCAACAAAAGGTTATGTTCACTTCTATTACCACAAACTCCAATGTAAGCACGACACCACTGCAGTATGTTTGCACACATTTGCCAGGTGAGAAATGTACGAATGGAATGAATGCAGTATTCATCTAACATAGACACAGCTTCATGTCAGTTTTCTCCACAGTGACTTTGGTTATATTGAACAGCATATTACAATAATGTGAATGATCTGGTAAAAATGGGCAGGTGTTTGGGTACGCATCAGCTTTCTAATTGATGTTGCTTATCTCAATGGCAGTAAATTGACTAATCACTCTGGAGTCGCAGGAAAATTATATCCAGATGGCACGTCACTTCAAAGTCCATTTCACATTTTAAAGAGCAATCTCTAGCAAAACGGCAACTATATATATTTTTTTTATTTATATGTTGCTTGCAAAACACAGTATTTTGTTAGAATACACGGCTATTTTGAAAGGGCGTCAATGAAGAGACATGCTTTTTGGAAGCACAAAGGTGTAGTTACAGCATCAACCAGCTAACTACACCTCGACTGTATATTAAACCTCAAGTCTCTGGGGGTGGCCAGGCATGACCATAGACTCAAGCCTGAACCCCATTGGCCACTCCTATCGCAATTGCCTTTTCTTTATATATATATATATATATATATATATATATATATATATATATATATATATATATATATATATATATATATATATATATTTCTTGGAGATGAATCTATCTCTTTACAACACACAGAAAACTTTTGTTGCGCGCACCAATTAAACATGTTTGTTTTCGGTCATTTCTAAGATGGTAACCCTCGAGCTGCGAAACTCTTGCAGGACTCATTTTAACCATACCACTAAAAGCAAATGCTCTCTCACAAGTTTCCTAAGCGCAGGGCTTACGGACCTTGGTTACAGGTTTAAAATGCACTGTACACTTTACCATGTTTTCAGCTTGCAAACAGGAAGTAGTAAGAAGAAAACACCTCATACACATACACTTCATTTTATTTCTGTGTAAGATTTTGAACTAATTTTACCCACTCTGATAAAGTGGAGATGTTTAAATATGCCTTCATTATTAGTTAGTAGAACTGATTGACGGGGCTCCTCATTAAAATCATTTTATCAAAGTTAAAGTAAGGTGAATTAAGTCTTTTTTTCTCTCTCAAGCTGATTGAATGACCTGGATCAAAAGTATGTAGAATGGGGAATGTATCCAGTTCAACCAAGTAACTTATCAATGAACACTTTTATTGCATCTTTTTTTTTTTTTTTTCCCCCATACAATGCAAATGAATGATTCCAGTGACTAATATTCTGCCTAACATCTCCTTTTGTGTTACACGGAAGAAACTAATCCAAATGGGCTGGAAACAACATGAGGGTGAGAATCAATGATTCATTTCTGGGTCATCTATTAATTTAATTACAAATATGTCAAATTTATTATAGATAATTGTGTTGTGGGCACCTAACACAGCCCAGTATTGAGCACATTTTTGCATTTGTATAATGATTTTTTCAGTGCCACCCCAGAGGCATTGGTGGCTGCTGCCCGGTCACCCAGTATAACATTCCTGGCTCTGCCACTGCGGGGTCATTAATACGCTTTGGTTGTCCGAGATGATAAATCTTTTAGAAATCTAGTTTAAAACAGATGGGTCAAGTATGTAGAATAATTCATCTAAGGTTATGGATTAATCTAGATTACAGTTAAAAATATAGTCTTTGCGTCCATGTTGGTTTATAAAATATATATATATATATATATAATTTAATTTTTGAACAAAAATTAGTAATAAACAATTATGCAGTTTACTACAAATAAATACAAAAAGATGATAAGAAAGTGCAAATGTCACAGGTAGATAAGGATGAGGTGAGAGAGCGGGATCCAAGTGAAGTAAGACTTTAATTGACAATGACAAGAAGGTGAGGATACATTGAAGACGATGACTCAAGTGACCAGGATACACTGAGGACAATGACTCTGACTATAAAACATGACGGCCGTTGGGGTAAATACATGTAACTGCTAACAATGAACAAGAACTAACAATCATGGGATTGAACTAGTGGGTATTTATAAACAAAAGGACTGATGACATAACAGAGAACAGGTGACAATGATGGGGAACAGATGGCAGTGATGAAGGCAGTGAATCCTGGGAAATGGAGTTTGGAGACAAGACAAAAACTATTTCAAAATAAGAGTCCATTGAACACTGTCAGTGACAGTGACAGCCAAGTGTATAAACCAGGGACTTAAAACGGTTCAAGAAGCAAAAACTGAAATCGTACAAAATTGTTTGCAGAATGCAACCGGAAACATTAATTGTTCCAGAGTGAATAGATTATTTTAAAATGCTGATAATTGGTTAATAATGGGTTAATTTCATTCCAAATGTTTTTCATGAAGCCAAAGATTAAATGGTTTATCACAGTACATTTTCTTTTTTTAATTAGACCACTTTCTGTTACCCAAAAAATGGGGCTTCACTCTTTTTAGGAGCATGATGAGCATGTGCTTTAATCCTAAAGGAAATCGCTGCATTACACGTTTGCACGTTATGCATGTAGCCTTCTGTGACATACTGAAGACCTGTTTGGCACCATATATAATTATACATTTACATGCACAATTAATCCAGATGCAAGGAAAAATATCAAGATAAAAAGTTAATTTCTTAGTTGTTTCTAAGTCTTCACTGAATTATTGTTTGATATGATGCATTAATACAGATTTGATGCTGCCGAGTTTTGACTGAGGAGCAGATCTGTAATTAAAACAAATAATTCAAATGAAATACAGTAGGGGGGCCTGTGTAGCTCAGCGAGTAAAGACGCTGACTACCACACCTGGAGTCGTGAGTTCGAGTCCAGGGTGTGCTAAGTGACTCCAGCCAGGTCACCTAAGCAACTAAATTGGCCCGGTTGCTAGGGAGGGTAGAGTCACATGGGGTAACCTCCTCGTGGTCACTATAATGTGGTTCTCGCTCTTGGTGGGGCGCGTGGTGAGTTGTGTGTGGATGCCGTGGAGAATAGCTTGAAGCCTCCACACGTGCTATGTCTCCGCGGTAACGTGCTCAACGAGCCACGTGATAAGATGCGTGGGTTGACGCCCTCAGACGCGGAGGCAACTGAGATTCGTCCTCCGCCACCCTGATTGAAGTGAGTCACTACACCACCACGAGGATTTAGAGCGCATTGGGAATTGGGCATTCCAAATTGGGGAAAAAAGGGGAGAAATTTTTTTTAAATAAAAATGAAATAAAATAAACAATTATTAAATAATTAAAATAATTATTTTCATAAAATAATAATTAAAATAAGTGCACTGTAAGCTGCTTTGGATAAAAGTGTCTGCCAAATGCAAAAAAATAAAAACAAATAAAAAAATAAAGTAATTTGGCCCACATAAGATGACATTTAGTTCAAACGTGCACACTCAGTGAGTACATGCATGCAGGAGAAGGGGATTTAGGCTATTCATTGATTTTAGATTGATTCTGATATTATATTTTTGGGGATAAATGTAATATTAAGAATGCATTTATTGAAAATCCGTTATTTTATATAGGCTACTGTATACTATGCTTGCTATGATTTCTATGCTAATCATTCCCTCACAAAAAAATAAAAAAATAAAAAATTGCTTATTTTCACTAATTTTGGGGGAGGCAAGTCCATAAATTTGAGTTTGTTTTTCCAGACCAGGTCGCTTTTTTCTTTTGCCTGATCTGGCGACACTGCAACTGGTATATCACCCACCCTTAGCACAGAGCACTGTCATTTTAAAAAAAAAAAAAAAAAGATTTTTAACCATTCTTTTATTTAGTTCAACCCGGTTACCAATTGGAAAGGAGGCAGCGGGACAGCGCAACCGGCATGCAAAAAAAAAAAAAAAAAAAAAAAAAAACTGTTTCTGCTCAGAACGAACCAAAATCAAAAACATCTGATTTTTAGTCTCTGGTGTAAACAAGAACTGTAAAAGGTTTTAAAATACTTGAATGCATTAGAGTGGACACAACCTAATTATTTATATAATAAATAAATAAAAAAACAAATATCATGAATTTTTTAGTCTTTCTGTAAATATCAAGGTAGGCTTCTCCATCTGACCTGAACAAAATGTGCTTTCCATAAAAATGTCAAAATATTTGATATTAAAAAAAAATAAACAAGTTCAAGTCAAAGGTGTCCTCTCTGTTTTATGGTTATTTGTTGTCACATGACATCACAATGGCTGTCTGCATGTTGGCTACACCACATGATTTCCATTTAAAGTGTTTCAAATATTAATAATATTTACAAACAACACTGTTTCACTGCTTTATTTATTAATGAAATATCAATAAAATATAATTCAAGATTTGTTCAAGAATTTCAGATTTTATTGATACTTTTATCTATTTATCTGTCCGTCCATCCTCTATTCTTCTATCCATCTATCTATCACTATCCCTGCAGTTTAGACAGTTTTTTTCCCCCTTTAAGATTTTTGACAAGCACACTTTTCCCACAGGATTTTTGGAAAAGTTTGGAAGAGCAAGCAGTGAGGGTCTAACTGAATTCTGTGTCAAGCATCTGGGGTTCGGCCATCTCATTAGCCTGTGGTCACTCGATGTCTCAGCACATTTAGCCACAGTCTGACGAACACCCAGAAAAAAACAAACAAGAAAAGAGACAAAAAAGTCTCCTCTTGACTCCATAATGCTTCCCAAAATGTAGTCTTGAAGGTCCACAACTGTGATTGTTTAGTCTGGTGCTTGAGGTAATGATGTCAAGTCTTAGAGATTCAGCTGGCACGGTGGCAATAAAAGGGTCTTTGCACTTTAAAGGATATTTGATGGTTTGCATTGTAGTGTATAAGCAGAGTCCAGTATGTGTTTATGGCTTTTTTAAGTGGCCCCAGTGCTCTGCACACGCTCTGCTGTTTGTGTTAATAGGCACCATCGCCCGCCAGGAGCCGTTGCTGAAAGGCTCTGAATAAGTAATAATGCACATATGAATAAATAAAGAAACAACGTCAGCTTTAGATTGGACATCAGAGAAAAGCATTCCAGGTAAAAGCTTCAGTCAAAAGATTTCGATTATTTATTTCATCACATCCACGATCTCATCTGAGAGGCCCGCAAGGGGTCATTTGATGCTTTCTATCCCAGCAGGAAGTGTGGCAGTGTGGGTGGGCATGAAACATGCATCGGGGGAGCAAAAATGAATTCTGTGTGGAGGAGCAGGGGTGAGGAAATGAGAACAGGGTTTAGTTTTCATTCAGCTGGGCTCTTCAGCGTGGAGGTGAACGTGTGGTCGTCGAGCTGAACCAAAGGGTGCGTCGAATAAACTCCAATCATTCCACTCTATCTGAGCACTAATACGCATGGGGGCTGTGAAGAGGCTATGGCAACAGTCCAGAAGTCGACAGGCAGTTAATAATTCAGTAGAGCTCAATAAAGTTTTTTTGAATGATTTTGAATGAATTATGGAGGGAGCCAAGCACTAGTCTCCTTAGTAAGCAGACTTTACAAGAGTCAGCACAGTTTTGGGCCCTTTCTCTAGCAGGAGTAGCTAAGGGTCAGACCTCCCAGTGAGCAAACGATTAATGCAAAGAGATTTATCAATGACTATCAAGTGTGACTGATTGGCACTTTGAACGAGTAACGGTTTTGTGACTTACAAGGCCGCGGCAGATTCTGTTTCATCTTCCCCCAAAGTCGACACACATCATAGTAATCTTACCTGCTCTTAAGTCTTGTTGGCAGTGGTGCAGAGCTACTAACTAAAAGTAGCGACACTTCTAACCTAACCACATTTATCAGTTGCGTGACAGTAGTTCATTTGTTTTCAAAACAATGTAGCATTTCCAGTAAAAAAAAAAAAAAAAAGATTTATCGCTGTTTTTAATGTCACATCACTCCACAGCCAGTGGTGTAGCCATGGGTGGGCCTGGGTGGACAGGTGCCACCCAATATTAGTCTTTATTAAAAAAAAAAATAAATAAAATAATAAAATAATATAAAGTAACAACATACAAATGTCTGAATGTGCTCAAACTTATATATATATATATATATATATATATATATAGTTGCAGTATTATTGATTAATCTTTTAATAGTCTTAAAATAGACAACCTTAGCTAAATGGAAACAATTAACTAAGCATAAATAATAAATAAATAAATAAAAAGATTACAGATTTCATGCAATCAATAATTTCTCTTGGTCCACCCACCCAAAACGTTCTGCCTACGCTACTGGATACAGCATAGCTGAATTGACCTTCTGTTCATGTTTATTTTCACACAAATGATGTTGCTCCATCAATAATCAATAAAAATAAATAAAACATTTTGACCTTGACACATTTTGTGATCAAAAAAAAAAAAAAAAAGCATAATTCCCTTGGTGCCTTTAGCCCCGTTGTACCCTATAGTGAAGTTTTTACTTCTTGTTTTGTGAATTCGTTGAGCTTTTAGAGACTAAATTTTCAGTGTTATTAATCTTATCTATCAGTTTTTTTTTTTTTTTTTTTTTTTTTTACTTTTTGAATTTTGTGCTGCATATAGTGCATTGTTACAGCAATGACTTATTCACAACTCGAGATAAACATTTTGACTGGCACGTAACTTCGTTTAAGTTTAGTTTAGTTATGTTTAATTCTGCGTTGTGGATATAGCTGATTAATCTCATGTAAAGTCTTTATAGAATGTGTTTGAGTAAATTGATTAACATGTCAGTTTCAGTTTACGGTCTCCCGCAGCTCGATAAATCAACAATATTTATCTTCAACAATACTTTTCTCCTTCTAGAAAACATTGTTAGTGCATTGGTTATATCTTGCGTAAATGATGACAATGTTTTAGTATTATTTTGAGTTCCCTATATGTAGCTTCACTGCAGAGTAGTTAGCTACTTTGTTGGTTTCTTGTAATGTAGCTAACTACTTTTTCAAAAAAGAGTACTGTGGCGGGGTGGAGGGTGGGGCGGGGCCGTGATGCTGCACACCCGGCCCCTAATCAGGCTGATCAAGCCCGAGATGGATAAAGGCGTCCGGAGACGGCAGTTCGACAGAGAGAGAGAATTACGGGCAGCTGCCCGGCATGTGTTTGTGTTTGTCTTTTGCCTCTCAGGCTTGATCTGCCTGATTAGGGGCCGGGTGTGCAGCATCACGGCCCGGCCCCGCCCTCCGCCCTGCCACAACTACCTTTAACAATGTAAAATTATAAGTAGCATGTAGTTTTACAAACTAGTTTCAAAGAAGCTTCCCCAACACTGCAGTTTCATTTCACTGTAGCTGTGAGCCATTTAGTCCTGACAGAAATGTTGAGGGCAGCCCAAGAATGAGCCGCATGGAGCCAACTAATTCCAATTTAATTTACTCTTATGAGAATTGTGCTTGTTCCCCTTATACAGTAGGATGCATTTACTCCATCAGTGTGATACGATCTGAGAACACATTCACACACACAAGCATCTATATCAACCTGTCACGTTTCTCACAATGCCGTCCTCTCTAGGGGAGCAAATGCATATTGATCTGACGGCAAACTCTTTACACCAAAGGGCCATTAAGGCAACACATTACTTCCTCTCTCGCTCTCGTTCTCTTTCTTTCCCTCCTTTACTTACAGCTGAGCTCTAAGTAAGAGATCCATTGTTAGAATGACACACTCCTGCTGTTTTGACTGGTGCTGTCACTCATATTGTTGTCCGTCTCCAGCAGTGAGGCTTGTTGGGGTTGCGCATTGCTTAGGTTACCAAGGACGAGGCACACAAAGACAGAGATACACACAAACGCTCGAGGCTGGAAATACCACAAAGAACTGACTGGTTGTCACTGGATAGAGCTCGACTGAAAGCAGTGCGATTCACAGGATTTAAATATTTATCTGCCAAATATATACGTACATGTTTCTCCTAAATATGAACTAGTAGAGCTGTCGATTTAACACAACTATTCAGTGTGATTAATTATAAACACAATAATGCATAAAAAACAAATGTAAGCAATTTATTACACAGAGCTCTGGAATACTCGATTCTGATCGGTCAATGGCACTATCTAGCACATAAAACATTGATATGAGTTGAAATAATTTTATTAGCTTACTTGTAGAGATCACACAGTGATCCGAGAAGCAGGAAAGATGATTCGCAATACCCAGATGAGCGGTCTGATCTGTGGATGTGCGGTTGTTACTGAGAAATATCAGACCACTAGATGGCGCCATAGACCAATCAGAATCGAGCATCCCAGAGAGCCATTACGATAACAACAGGCTGACTGTACATTATCCCTTAAAAATTATGTCCTTGAATCGTAATAAGGAATATTCCCACCACTGAAGTAATTCAAGCTTGAAGTAGCACCTGTTTTCAGCAGAGGGCAGTAAGCAAAACTCCAGCTGTACAGAGAACAAAACACAATCAGGCTTGACACTTGCTGTGGACTGTATTATTAATGTAATTAACTGAATTATTAGTATATATATATATATATATATATATATATATATATATATATATATATATATATATATATATATATATATAATTATTATTATTTAAATATCAATTATTGTTTTTGAGGGCTTTTCTCAGCAAATATTTATATATGCGATTATTTTAATTAATACGCACTACAATTTGTAATTGATTGACAGCCCTATTATTCAACTGAATTAACTCCCAAACAGTTCAGGGAATGACAGAATTTAACTGAACTGAATGACAAATTTGTATGCAATTGTCACTTTTGGACACTGACTGCTCAGATGGAGGCACATTTTGCCAAAACTTGGTTATGGTTTTCATTATCAGCCGTTGAATTTTCAGGAGTGACTCCTGTATTTTGTACACATACAAACAGTAATTAAGGAGATTCACTGCTGCATTTAACCCTTAAATACATGGGAATTTCACCAAACACTCTTACATATTTGGGTCTTTAGAGACCTGGCACACATATCTATCACAAATGGATCTACAAAATGCCCAGACAGCGTAAAATCTCCAAAGTATTTTCAAGATAATTAGAAAATAACAGAATAGAATATATTCTTATTTATTTTGATGTTTCATTTTGTCATGTATTAAAGAGATGATGCAACCAGAGGTTGCACTAGAAAAAAATCTTTATCCGTCACTCTGACGGACTGAGTCATAAAATTTCCATCCTGGTCTTTTTTGTCCTTCATACTTGTTTTCATTTCATAAATACTGAGGCTACATTCAGGGGTGTAGCATCCATTATAATGGCTTATACAGTACCTATAATATATAATAGACTTTTGACTCAAGCACGAGTATTTTGAAAATTCTAGCTGTCAATCAACCATTGCAATAAAACATGATTTTTAAACTTTGCCGGTTATGTGTGGCTTAAAAAGGAAGTAATTGCCTGGTCGGAAAATTTGAAAGCTTCCGGAACTTCAGTGTGCCTGATATCAAGCACATCAGCTCAGTTAAAACAGGTTCTCCATTGAAATAATGGAGAATTCTGCCATAAATGCCACTAAGATTAAATGCAAGTATAGTTGGCAGAAACGGTAAGATGTTTTTTTTCCATGCTTTATTATTGTTTTTATACATTTTTTATTATCATGCAGTAACACACTGACAAACTTTAAAGATTGATGTATGCAGTCATGAAATGACACTGCTCAAAATCCGAACAGACGTGGTTAAAAGATTCACATATACGATCAGGTGTAAATGGCAATGATGCCTATCAACTTTGGATTGCCCTAAACGCATTTTAATACCAGGCATTAAACAGGGGCAGAGGGAAAGAGAGTGAAATCAAAACAGATGCGCTAGGTTTAAGTGTTTTATTTTTTCTTTCTTTCTTTTTATCTGTCAAAATGATGGAAAGCATTTGAAATTATCCGTCAATGTTTAAAAATAAATCTGCAAATGATGGAGAATTTTTGGTAAATGCAACCCCTAAATACAACAAATATAGAACAGAATTAATTACATCCACACTGTAATTTCAAAAGACACACCTGGCTGTCAAACACATATTGAGCTACACATAAGTTACACATATGCATTTTCTCAGGCACTTTTGTAGTCTAAATAGATTCACAAATTGAAACATTTCAGTAGTACAACCACATTTCAATAGCCAAATCATACTGTTCTGCATTGTACTGCTATGTACTGTGTTGCACTTGCTATAGTTTACTTCCATGTTGTTTCTTAATTAAATAGCAATGTCAAATGTAACTCAAATCAATCACAGAAACATCACTGCCACCTTGAGTAACAACTATACAGTAGCATGTATAATATGTAAGAGTACATGCATATAGAAAACTGATAACTCACCACTGTCACACACAATAACTGTATATACTATATATATATATATATATATATATATATATATATATATATATATATATATATAATTTTTTGTTTATTTTTTTTATTTTTTTTCAATGGAATGAGGTACCGGGTCACTAAAGACCAGTGGTATGTGTTTAAGGGTTAAATGTGCCTGCAGTGTGCAGTTTACAGTGTGACCTGGTAAGTTTAAGCTAAAGTTAGACATTATTTGGGGGAAATAAATTAACGTTAATCAATTAAATACGTTATAACTATATATAACTCCACGTACATTGCAACGGAACAATGTCCTTGTAAATTTTAAAGAGCTAGATAAAGTTATGTTTATTTGACAAAAGCAAGATATCACAACTTGTTTGTCAAGGATAGCACAATAAAGTCATAGACTTATTGCCACTGTGATCCTTGTTATTAAACAGCATTGATGGCTCATAGATATTAGAAATATTTTAATTTAGAATTGATAAAGCCAGCTAGGCAGCTGTCTGACAACATCAGTTACTGCAACGTTACTTACCTAAAGTACTTGAGCTTAGCAAGCTAGCTAACAAATTCATTTTTTTTTTTTTTTTTATTAATGCTAAGAACAATACATGAATACGTACAGCAGTTGCACAATGCAAATAAATAAATAAATAAATAAATAAAATAGAACAGCCAGAGGGAAACAATTATAAGTGCTTATATGACAACAGTATTTGTTGACATTTTTTTTTTCTTAATGCCCAATAAAAATGTATCATAAGAATTAAAATCAACCAAATAGAGAGAGAGAGAAGTGGATTCTTATACAATGCACTTATTATATACACTTAGAAATGAACTTATCCAAAAATAATAAATGAATGGACAATATATTGAATCTCAGATTTTTTTAATTATTATTATTTTTTATTTTTTTTATTAAATAATAATATCAAAAACAATACATATGTCAGATAATTTTTTTTGTTTGTTTTTTTGTTTTTTTTTCTGAGAGGCCATTTGCTGAAACAAATTTACCCAAAAAAAATATATATATACACAGGTGCTGGTCATATAATTAGAATATCATCGAAAAGTTTATTTATTTCACTAATTCCATTCAAAAAGTGAAACTTGTATATTATATTCATTCATTACACACAGACTGATATATTTCAAATGTTTATTTCTTTAAATTTTGATGATTATAACTGACAACTAAGGAAAATCCCAAATTCAGTATCTCAGAAAATTAGAATATTACTTAAGACCAATACAAAGAAAGGATTTTTAGAAATCTTGGCCAACTGAAAAGTATGAACAAGAAAAGTATGAGCATGTACAGTACTCAATACTTAGTTGGGGCTCCTTTTGCCTGAATTACTGCAGTAATGCAGCGTGGCATGGAGTCGATCAGTCTGTGGCACTGCTCAGGTGTTATGAGAGCCCAGGTTGCTCTGATAGTGGCCTTCAGCTCTTCTGCATTGTTGGGTCTGGCATATCGCATCTTCCTCTTCACAATACCCCACAGATTTTCTATGGGGATAAGGTCAGGCGAGTTTGCTGGCCAATTAAGAACAGGGATACCATGGTCCTTAAACCAGATACTGGTTGCTTTGGCACTGTGTGCAGGTGCCAAGTCCTGTTGGAAAATGAAATCTGCATCTCCATAAAGTTGGTCAGCAGCAGGAAGCATGAAGTGCTCTAAAACTTCCTGGTATACGGCTGCGTTGACCTTGGACCTCAGAAAACACAGTGGACCAACACCAGCAGATGACATGGCACCCCAAACCATCACTGACTGTGGAAACTTTACACTGGACCTCAAGCAACGTGGATTGTGTGCCTCTCCTCTCTTCCTCCAGACTCTGGGACCCTGATTTCCAAAGGAAATGCAAAATTTACTCTCATCAGAGAACATAACTTTGGACCACTCAGCAGCAGTCCAGTCCTTTTTGTCTTTAGCCCAGGCGAGACGCTTCAGATGCTGTCTGTTGTTCAAGAGTGGCTTGACACAAGGAATGCGACAGCTGAAACCCATGTCTTGCATACGTCTGTGCGTAGTGGTTCTCCCCCACATTTTGGAATGGGTTTTGTTTCACAATCCTCTCCAGGGTGCGGTTATCCCTATTGCTTGTACACTTTTTTCTACCACATCTTTTCCTTCCCTTCGCCTCTCTATTAATGTGCTTGGACTCAGAGCTCTGTGAACAGCCAGCCTCTTTTGCAATGACCCTTTTGTGTCTTGCCCTCCTTGTGCAACGTGTCAATGGTCGTCTTTTGGACAACTGTCAAGTCAGCAGTCTTCCCCATGATTGTGTAGCGTACAGAACTAGACTGAGAGACCATTTAAAGGCCTTTGCAGGTGTTTTGAGTTAATTAGCTGATTAGAGTGTGGCACCAGGTGTCTTCAATATTGAACCTTTTCACAATATTCTAATTTTCTGAGATACTGAATTTGGGATTTTCCTTAGTTGTCAGTTATAATCATCAAAATTAAAAGAAATAAACATTTGAAATATATCAGTCTGTGTGTAATGAATGAATATATTATACAAGTTTCACTTTTTGAATGGAATTAGTGAAATAAATCAACTTTTTGATGATATTCTAATTATATGACCAGCACCTGTATATATAAAAAAGGTGTTTCATCATCTCATCTGTTACAAAAAGTAAAGCTTTTCTAAATGTTGTTAATATACTAAAATACATCTCTCTAATTGTATTAGTCAATACTTTTATGGGGAAGAGCTCAAACCAAATTGCAGTTGACCTCATAAATCCAGTAACTATCCATTGAAAAGTATATACTCTAATAGTTTTTCTAATGAAACAATTATAAATAAAGGTGGATTCTTTTGACTTGGGCTAGTTAGCATCATCCATGTACATCTTTGCACTAACCGTCTGATGCATATTGCAAAAAAAAAAAAATCACTTTATTTAATTTATAAGCCCTAGTCGGATTGGCTGGTTTGAAAGCACACAGGGTCCACAAGGTTTCAAGTTAATACAAGCACTTTTGAGGACAAAATGATTTAACTGCATTTGTCAAAGTTTGGCAGGTAAGTGACATTAAATATTTTACAGGTGCTCAGAGTTTAATTTGAGGCACACATTGCAAGTAAATCAGACATTCATGAGCAGAACTGCATATTCTGATTTGTCTTCTTAGTTATGTCAGTGACATTTTCTGCAATGAGGTTTTGTGTGCTACACTTAGACTCATTTCTCACTATTTTGTCTGTGCAACTGCCTGTAGAAACTGCCACAGCATTATACAAATCGTATATTTTTTATGGTATATCTCACATAATCAGCACCTAAACGGCACGGAATGACAAAACCAACTTTGATTGATCACTTTACACATCAGCTTAATGGCTCCTCTGGCTAAGAGAGGGCAAATAATGGCCAGTTTAAGCTGCAGTACAGTCCAGATATATATATATATATATATATATATATATATATATATATATATATATATATATATATATATTCCATTTTAGTCAAACGTCTGCCTATAGTATATGAGACAAGTAACCAATAGCAACCACGCAGAACACCTTATTATATACAGTAAGCGAGTTTTGCAGATGTAAGCACCACTCATATAAAACTCTAGTTGTTATAAAGTAAAATATAGCTTTTTTATAATTCATATGTTTCATCTTCAAAACAAAAATAAAATCTAAAGCTCTCTATTGAAATCCTTCACTGTAATTCGGTCCAGAAGATCTTCAGCTGCAGTTCTGTTGGCAGCTGCATTTGTGCATTTATGATATTTCTGAAGCATTTTTGTGCCTTAATTGGCTGCTTTTCTGACTGCATGTGTGGTGGCGACTAATTTTAGAACTATTGAAAAAGAAAAATGTACAATTCTCTTCCACAGTCAGTCCCAGTGTTGAGCAGATGGCTTGTAGTTTGATGTGCTATGATTTTATTACCTATGCTAACATCCAGTCAGATTCTATACTTCAGGAGTAACCTGAAAGACATCTTTTCTTGTTCACTGCAAAGAATCAAACAAAAGCAGTTTCTGACTAAATATGTTCATATTTAATTATCCAGCATAACAATGTCAAACAGCAGCCTAAACTGCTTCTGTCTCATCACATATAGAAAAGAAGTGCAAATGAGGGAAAGCAAAAGGAAACGTACAGCAGTCACTCTTCGTCCCATGAAAGCAGAATTATTTTCCTGCCAGCTCAAAGGTGTCAGACTTCTACTGCGAGCAACTGGAGTACAGCAACACAACCGAATCCCACAGATCTACACCAAACACACCCTCCATTCCTCGTAAAGAAATATAGCCCACTTCATCTCCGCAAACACAAGCTCTCAAAGCCACAGCTGAATATTTCATTCATCAAATGTGGAAAAGACACAGTGTGTATGTTTCTACAAAGACTAAAACAGGAACCTTAAACAGGTTTATATTCTTCCTAAAAGTAAAGATGCTGACTCTAGAAAAGATCCAGGTTAAATGTGAAGTGTATTTTTCTACTGTATGTTTAAATACATCCTCCTACCGCTGTGTGCATTCAGCTATGAGTGAACCATTTGCAGGTTGAAATTATTATTATTATTATTATTTTTTATTTTTTTTTTATGTACATCACAAGCCGTGTTTCCTTTCACAGATTTTTAGGCAAACTTTGAGGAAATTGCATAAAAAAAATACATAAATAAATAAAATAAAAAAAGCTGGATGAAAACGTCATGGTTACTGGTGTAACCTCCGTTCCCTGATGGAGGGAACGAGACGTTGGTGTCGATGTAGTGACACTAGCGGTCACTCTTGGGAGCCCGAGACACCTCTGGTCTTTGATAAAAGGCCAATGAAAATTGGCGAGTGGTATTTGCATGCCACTCCCCCGGACATACGGGTATAAAAGGAGCTGGTATGCAACCACTCATTCAGGTTTTATGCTGAGGAGCCGATATAAGGTCCGGCCATTTCAGCGGGTAGTTCAGCATTGTGGCAGGTGGGACACAATGTCTCGTTCCCTCCATGAGGGAACGGAGGTTACACAAGTATCCATGATGTTCCCTATCTGTCACTCACTCGATGTTGGTTCGATGTAGTGACACTAGGGGTCCCTATACGAAACGCCACAAGGCTGAACTGTGTTACGTGAACTGGCGGTGTGTGGTGGGCAGACTTGCTGTGTGCCTCATAGCCAGCACACCAGGTCGACACTTAACCTCCCCAACATAGTTATGAGTGTCGAACGGCCCTTTTTGGGGACAAGTCGACTACCCAAAGATAGAGACAGGCTTAACCCAGTCATGGCCTCTTTTCCCCTTCTCTTTTTCCACTCCCTAAAAAGAAGGGGGATTATCTGACTGGGCCGCCAGGTCTAGTCGGGGGGTGTCCCTCCCAAGGGGAAGACACCGCAGAAACCACACCTCGCCCAAAGAGAGGGGGGGATATTTAAGTGGAAGAATATGTCACATGGTCTTTCCAACCATGTGGAGAACCTTCAAGGTAGATCCTGCCCAATGGGGGAGGAGTTACTACAAACATGGAGACTGGGGCAGAGGGGCTCTGCCCAAGGAAGACGCAGTTTGCCAGCAGGGAAACGAACTAGCGGAAGATATATATCGCATGGGGTTAGCCTTACAGGGAACCACCACATGCGGAGCACCTACCCCAGAACAGGGCTCTTAGTTAGCGCGTGTACTGGGCCAGCAGTGAGTCTCTCCGAAAACTCGACTGCCACAGGGCTCGGAGGGAGTCAACCAGGGAACAAAGTTTGTGAACACTACTGGGAATTAACGGTGAATGTCTTCAGCTCCAAGGGAGGTGGAAGGCGCTATGTGCAAGCGATACACCCGGCTAGCTATCCCGGGCTTATCCACTTGTGTTGCGTGCCACTACCTGGGACGAAACCGGTTACACCCGGAGGTTGTAGAAACTTGCAAAGGTGTTGGGTGTTGCCCAGCCCGCTGCTCTGCAAATGTCTGTTAGAGAGGCACCTCTGGCCAGGGCCCAGGAAGCCGCTACACCCTGGGTAGAATGGGCTCATAGCCCTACCGGGGGCAGCATGTTTTGGGCGAGATATGCCATAGTTATGGCATCAACAAGCCAGTGGGCGATCCTCTGCTTGGAGACAGTGCTTCCTTTCCGCTGTGCACCAAAGCAGACAAAGAGCTGCTCAGAGACTCCAAATAGATGCGTAAAGCGTGCACCAGACACAGCAATGACAGGGCTGGGTCTGCCTCCTCCTGGGGCAGCACTTGCAGGTTCACCACCTGGTCCCTAAAAGGGGTGGTGGGAACCTTGGGCACATAGCCCGGTCGAGGTCTCAAGATCACGTGAGAGTAACCCGGACCGAACACCAGGCACGTTTTGCTGACAGAGAACACTTGCAGTTCACCTACCCTCTTGATGGAAGTGAGTGCAGTCAGGAGGGCAGTCTTCAAGGAGAGTGCCTTAAGCTCGGCTGACTGCAAAGGCTCAAAGGGGGCTCTCTGTAGACCCTGAAGAACTACAGAGAGATCCCATGAGGGAACGAGGCACGGTCTGGAGGGATTCAGCCTCCTGGCGCCTCTTAGGAACCTGATGATCAGGTCGTGCTTCCCTAAGGACTTACCGTCAACTGCGTCATGGTGTGCTGCTATGGCGGCAATGTACACCTTCACGGTGGAGGGGGACAGCCTCCCTTCCAACCTCTCCTGCAGGAAGGAAAGCACTGATCCGACTGCGCATCTCTGGGGGTCTTTGCGTTGGGAGGAACACCACTTAGCGAATAGATGCCACTTAAAGGCATACAGGCACCTCGTAGAAGGGGCCCTAGCCTGAGTGATCGTGTCTACCACCGCGGGTGGTAGACCGCTTAGGTCTTCCGTGTCCCGTCCAGGGACAAGACAAGGAGATTCCAGATGTCTGGGCGTGGGTAGCCGAGGATGCCCCATCCCTGAGAAAGAAGGTCCTTCCTCAGGGGAATTTGCCAGGGGGGAGCTGTCACGAGGAGCGTGAGGTCCAAGAATCAGGTCTGGGTGGGCCAGTAGGGTGCTACCAGGATGATCTGCTCCTCGTCCTCCCTGACCTTGCACAGGGTCTGTGCAAACAGGCTCATTGAGGGAAACGCATATTTGCTTAGGCCAGGGGGCCAGCTGTGTGCCAGCGCGTCTATGCTGAGGGGAGCCTCAGTGAGGGCGTACCAGAGCGGGCAGTGGGAGGATTCTAGGTAGGCGAACAGGTCCACCTGTGCCTGTCTGAATCGACTCCAAATCAGCTGGACCACCTGAGGGTGGAGTCTCCACTCTCCCCTGAGGGAAACCTGCCGTGACAGCATGTTCGCTGTAGTGTTGAGGTTGACCGGAATGTGAGTGGCTCGCAGTGACATGAAGTGCTGCTGACTCCGGAGGAGGAGACAGCGGGCGAGTTGTGACATACAGCGAGAGCGCAGACCACCTTGGCAGTTGACATATGCTACCGCTGCCGTGCTGTCCGTCCAAACGAACACGTGCTTGCCCTGGATCAACTGCCGGAACCTCCGCAGGGCGAGCAGAATTGCCAATAACTCGAGGCAGTTGATGTGCCAATGCAGTCGCGGGCCCGTCCAGAGGCCGGCGGCTGTGTGCCCATTGCAAACAGCGCCCCAGCCCATTTTGGAGGCGTCTGTCGTGACCACAACATGCCTGGAGACCAGTTCTAGAGGAACACCTGCTCGTAGAAACGAGAGGTCAGTCCAAGGGCTGAAAAGAAGGTGACAGACCGACGTAATTGCCACGCGGTGTGTCCCATGGCACTATGCCCTTCTTGGGACTTGAGTCTGAAAACAGTGCTGAAGCAGCCTCATATGCATCAACCTGAGCGGGGTGGCCACCACCGAGGATGCCATATGCCCCAGGAGCCTCTGAAAAAGTTTCAGTGGAACCGCTGTTCCCTGTTTGAATGCCTTCAAACAGGCCAGCACTGACTGGGCACGCTCGTTCATAAGGTGCGCCATCAAGGAGACTGAGTCCAACTCCCGTTTCAATGCTCTGAACCGGGAGGAGCTTGCTCTTTCCCCAGTTGACCCGAAGCCCTAGTCGGCTGAGGTGTGAGAGCACCAGGTCCCTGTGTGCGCACAACACATCTTGAGAGTGAGCTAGGATTAGCCAGTCATCGAGATAGTTGAGAATGCGAATGCCCACCTCCGTTAATGGGGCAAGGGCAGGCCGAAAGGGAGGAATTTGTACTGATACGCCTGACCCTCGAACGCAAACCGCAGGAAGGGTCTGGATCGAGATGTGGAAGTACGCATCCTTCAGGTCTACCGCCGCGAACCAATCTTGATGCCGGACGCTCACCAAAATGCGTCTTTGCATCAGCATCTTGAACGGGAGTCTGTGTAAAGCCCGGTTCAGTACTCGCAGGTCCAAGATTGGCCGCAACCCACCGCCTTTTTTTGGTACGATGAAGTAGGGACTGTAAAACCCTTTCTTCAACTCGGCTGGAGGGACAGGTTCTATTGCGTCCTTCCGTAGGAGGGTAGCAATCTCTACATGCAGAGTGGCGGCGTTTTCACCCTTGACCAAGGTGAAGTGAATACCGCTGAACCTGAGCAGGTGCCTGGCAAACTGAATCGCGTAGCCGAGTCGTACAGTTCGGATCAGCCACCGCGATGGATTGGAAAGCGCAAGCCACGCGTCCAAATTCCGCGCGAGGGGAACCAGGGGGACAACGTCGTCAGATGTACCGGCAGGTGGGGCCTCGCGGCGGGGCAGAGTTCGAGGTGCCACAGCACATCGTGACCGTGCTGAGTCTAGGGACATCGAAGCACTTACCTGGCTCCTTGTGACCATCCCCGGAACAGCCTGGGATGGGGGAGGAAGAAGCCTGTCCTCGTAACCCATGGAGGCTGCCACATCGGGGGCGGCTTTGTGCCACAGCTGGGCGCTCAGGGGTGGAAAGGTCACCGCTGGAGCACCAATCCTGCAAGAAAAAGCCAGTGGATGGTAGTCATGGTGACGACCGTACACACCGGGTATGTGACCCAGGGAGGAAGGAAGCTGCTCTTTTGCTGAACTGTTGGGTACCGCAGCCACTTGGGCGTGTGGCGAAATCAAACAAAAAGGCAACAAAAGATTTTCCACCCGGCCCTCCACCGGGGGATGAAGTGGTCTTCCTACCAGCTCCACGTGGGTGGGTTCCCTCGTCCCTGGGTTGCCCGTCACAGGGGTGCTTCGAGGACCTCCGTGGGTTCTTCGGCGCCGGCTGTGAGACGGGTGGCGTCGGCTTCCAGCGGTGGGCTCCACACTGGGGCCGGGCCAAAGGGGCGGGCTGCGGCGGAGCCGGTGCAGTCACCACAGGGGGATGCCCTTTGCAATGAGCAGACGGGGTGTGGGATCTTGAGCCGCGCCGGGGCAGGATGTGCCGGATTGCCTCAGTCTGCTGCTTCACCGTCGAGAACTGCTGGGCAAAGTCCTCGACGGTGTCGCCAAATAGGCCCACCTGGGAAATGGGGGCAGCAAGGAACTCGGCCTCGCCCATCTCGACCAGGTTGAGCCAAAGGTGGTGCTCCTGGACCACTAGTGTGGCCATCATCCGGCCGAGACACCGCGCCGTGACCGTGGTCGGTCGCCGAGCGCAGTTGCTGCATCAAATCTGGGGCAGAACTACCCTCGTGCAGTTCTTTCAGCGCCTTGGCTTGGTGGACCTGCAGGAGAGCCATGGCGTACAGGGCAGAGGCGGCTTGTCCAGCAGCACTGTAGGCTTTAGCCGTCAGGGATGACATGAGCCTACAGGGCTTGGACAGGAGCTTAGGGCATCCACGCCATGTGGCGGCGCTCTGCGGGCATAAGTGCACAGCAAGCGCCTTATCCACTGGGGGAACTGCCGTATAGCCCTTGGCCGCCCCGTCATCGAGGGTAGTGAGAGCGGGGGAACTGCGGAGTCGGGGCCAGGAAGTGAAAGGTGCCTCCCACGACTTCATCAGCTCCTCATGCACTTCCGGGAAGAATGGCTCTGGAGCGGGCGTGGCTGCTTTGAGTGGAGCCGCGAGCCCAGAAACCAATCATCAAGCTGCGAGGTTTCAGGGGAGAGCAGAGGGCTCCACTCTAACCTGACGCTAGCGGCCACCCGGGAAAGCATGTCCATCATTTCGGCATCGGCCTGTGACTGGGCAATCGTCCCCGAAGTGGGAAGCCCAGCTGAGGCTTCTGCGTCTGACTGGACAAGCCTGCTCTCCGATGCTGCGCTTGAGAGCTCATCATCTTCGTGAGCTCCGAACAAGAAGCCAGACTCGCCGTGAGACGAATGGAGAATGGGAGGTCCATGGGGGGATACCCGGCGGAGACGATCCCACTGGGGTCCCCAAATCGCCCCCAGTGCTAGCCGCACTGGCCTCATACCCGTAGGTAGAAGGACCGAGGCGGGGAGCCGCTGGGGTGGCTTGCTTTCGTAAGAAAAGTCTGCAACCGCAACGTTGCCATGGTCATGTTCTCGCAGTGAGAATAAATAAAAGAGCCACAGTGGCTTCAACTTCCATTTTAATTTCTATTTTGTGCCAGTTTCTCCTGAAGTTTGTTTTCTGAAACACACAGGATGGAAACTCTTTTTTGCAATATTCCAAATTTGCGCATATATTTAATTTGCAACTTTTATGGAAAACTGGCTGCTGTGACTCTTTCACATTTCAAACATTGCTCTGTTTGTCTAAGCATCATGACCAACCAGACACAGGAACACTGACTCAACCAATGGCGTGAGTTTGGGACGGGACTATCAGTTTGTCTGACCACCAGCAGAAATGAACTCACTTGACCTTTATAAGTTTGTGTTCTTGAGGGTGATGTGCTTACTGATGGAAGTGTAAAGTTAACAGCTTTTCCCAGATCGGGCATGAAGGAATGAAGGGAAAAGTAGAAAGAGTGTGGAGGTTGTAAAAGAGAGGGTTTAAAGCCATGACAGGAAAATGGGCACTGCCTTTGACAGATAGCTCTGAAGTCCATCAACATCATTGAAATTGCACATCACAAATGTCAATCCACTAACTGGACCAAGTCTAAACTAACATGAAAAACACTAATGGAGCCCTGAGAGCCTCTTGGACAGGTTGTGTTGAGCACTTCTCTGATTATGGGTCAAGGTGCTGTGATGCCTACAATCACCTCAAACACCTGTGTGCTTTTGTTCTTCTGATGATTATGATAAATAATGACACGAGTAATAGCTTTGAAAACTGAACAGAATACATTTACTTTTATGCATTTGGTGCATTGAATTGAAGTGCATTGAAAATATCCGGAACCGCAGTGCAACACCACCACACGAACAAAAATCTAATTCCATAAAGAGCAGTTTGAGAGTTGGTTCTCTGTCAAAAATGTCAAATTTATCATTGGTGGTCACATTTGGACAGTGTTCTAAAATCTATCATAAATCTGAAATAAATGTAACACGGTGGTTCTCAATTTGTTTTGGCCACGCCCCATTTAAAAAAAAAAAAAAAAAAAAAAAAAACACATTCACCCTATAATCTGATCAAAAAAATAAATTAAAAAAAAATAAATAAATATATATATATATATATATATATATTGTGCATATTATTAAAAAACATTTACTGCATTTTCTTTCAGCTTCATATGATTAAACAATTTTTTTATTTAAAATATACAATGAAAACTGAATGCATTCTTTCAATTTTGACTGTTTTGATGAGTAATAAAAAGTTAATCAAAAATCATTTGAATGCCCAACATTGTCCTCTTATTTTCTGTATACTTCCTGTTACTTAAATAAATAAAACATTTTTAACTAGATTTATATACTTATACAATAACAATAAATAGAATATGCGAGTGCTAGTGCTTGCAGAAACAATGTTATTATATAATAGCTCAACAATTTTATTTGCCATTATTTACTCACACTCCTCATTCCAAACCAGTACGACTTTTTTTAATGTGTGAAACACAAGATTGAGGGATGGGAGGAACGAGATCGTGACTGTTAAGCTCCAAAAGCACATGAAAATGAATTAATGAACAGAACAAAGGTGTATTATTTGAGCTGTAAAGTTGTTTAAAATGTTGTTTTTACAGTTGTTACGTCATCATGGCAGCAAAGTTGTATAATTGTCTATAACTTTCCACAGATGTGGTTAGTAAATGATTTTATTACACTAAAATCATGTTAACACACATATTGTTTACATCTTGTGTCTATACTTTTGAAACAGTGAGTATTTTAATGTTTACAGATTGACCCCATTGACTTCCATTGTAAGTGTCTCACTGGAACACATATTTGAGCTTTTAAAGATTTTTATTATTTATTTTAAATAGAGATAAATTCATACGCCGTGCATTTAGTGCGTGCGTGTGTGTAGGTGTGCATTTGTGTGATAATGTATTGCGCACATGAAATACCACTTTGCCTTTCCCACTGCCAGGGCTGGACAATGTAATTGAAACCTTCATGAGGGACAGGGAGAGAATGCAGGAGAACAGGGAGGGCTGGGCCACCCAATCTATAACTCAATTTAATGGAACAATGGACTTGTGGATGTGGAAAATAAAACCAGAATACACGTCTTTATTTTCATTTTCAATAATGGGCAGATGATGCAGCAAAACTGCAAATCGATTTCATGTTCAGAGCTCTTTCTGTCTCTTTCTCACTCTGCTTGTCTTTCTTCCGAGTCTCTCAGTTCAAAGTACCGAAGGCTCTGCTAAGTACGTAAGTGCCAGAGATGAAAGCCCTCTCTTATATGTAAAGCAACAGTGGCCGTGTTGCAGTTACAGGGCATCATGTTGTGTGTTGAGACTCATGGACTGAAGTGGACTGCACTAATGCTTTAAGCATGAAGTGAGGTTTTGCCACCCAATGTTTCTTTTGAATATTGTCTGCAGGAGCAGCAGGGCTTCTTTGTAGTGTAGAATTGTGAGATCTTGCAGTGTGACCATTTGTATTCACTTATTACACTCTCTTTCACACTCCTACTAAATTAGTAAGATGTGGGTTTCTAATTCCTCATTGTCCTGAGTCTTGCTCTGCAGACTTTGTTCCAATGAGATGGACTGAATGGTCTTTTGTCCTGTTATGATATTACAGATGTGGTGTTGTGAACATGCACTCAATGTAACACAGCCATGGATAGATGGATGTTTTTTTTTATATATATATATAATACAAGGCACTAGATTCACTTATCATCTGCAAGCTTGATTCACGATTGAAAGAATTTTCCAGGTTCAATACAAGTTAATCTCAATCATTTGTGGCATAATGTTGATTACCACAAAAATTTGTTTGACTCGTCCCACAATAGCATTCGAGTGCAGGCTGTTAAGAAGGAGCATTTCATTGGTTTCATCAGCTGAACGAATACGCACCATCACTGAAGCTCAAGTCGGTCGTTCGAGTCTGAATGAGATGAGACATTTAATTTATGAAGAAACTGAATGTACACTTGTTTGCGAACAAAATGCATGAATTAGTCATCGTTAATGAGGATCTTCTGAACTGAACGACTAAACGAGAGCAGGAGGCAAGTGGTTTGTTCAATTCGGCAATCTCGTTCAACAAGAAAATCAGCCGGACGAATTATGAATAAAATGGAGTGATAAACAAATTATTACAATTACATCCAGACTTTATTAGAACTCGTAATTATTTATTTTTTTTGAGCAAGTATTTTTTTGTTTTGTATAGCTTGATAAAAAAGTCATGCTCAGCAGTTCACAGTATAATAGATATGCTTTGTTGTCATTTGTGGGAAAACGCTTATAATACTTAATCACTTTGCAGTGCTGACGTCTCTCTGTAGAATTGTTGACATGCAAATTTAAATCAATGATAATAAAAAAGTGTCCAATTTTCTTTTGTTTTTCTCCCCTGTTCTTGCCAATTTGGAATGCCCAATTCCCAATGCGCTCCAAGTCGCCTCAATCCAGGTGGCGAAGGACAAATCTCAGTTGCCTCCATGTATGAGACCGTCAATCCACGCATCTTATCACTTGTTGGTATGGCTTGTTGAGTGCGTTACTGCAGAGACATAGTGCGTGTGAAGACTTCATGCTATTTTCCATGGCATCCACACACAACTCACCACGCGTCCCACCGAGAACGAGAACCACATTATAGCAACCATGAGGAGGTTACCCCATGTGACTCTACCCTCCCTAGCAACTGGGCAAATTTGGTTGTTTAGGAGACCTGACTATAGTCACTCAGCACACCTTGGATTCGAACTCGCGACTCCAGGGGTGGTAGTCAGTGTCTTTACTTGCTGAGCTACCCAGGCCCCATCTAATGGAACATCCATAAGATGTCATTAGTATTTGATAACAGTTCTTACAATAGTACGGGAAAACCTACTTGGTACAACGTTATTCATATATCAGAGAGTGAAAACTGATAAAGAAGCTGGCAAATTGAGTTTTCAGCAAGTTTTCACATGTTCAGAAATGCTATGCTAACTTTACAAATAACTACTATTAACTAATTTTTAGGTGATCCCACAAACTCCATATTTCGTATCTACGTTTCTATATTTTGGTGAACTGATGTTTTGCAAACAGAAGTGTACCTGAGAAATAAGCTCATGCTTTCTGGCTGAATTGAAAGCAAACATTGCTATTAATTTTGAAAGGACAGTCTGCATTTATTCCCTTTAAAACAGTCTGTGGTCTGAAGCAGAGTAAAGGAAAACAACAGCTTTTCTTAAATATCCTTGGTGCCTGTAATGGGGTAAGGGATGGGCAAGGAGGAGACAGGAACTGGCTAAACAGTCAACGTAAAGTTTAACGATAAAACTCAACATAAAACAAACATAAACAAACACAGACACACATGCAACACAGCCACATGCATCTCTCTTTCTCTCGAGTTGGCGCCTCCAGCTCGTCTTTATCCCACTCATGGCTGATTAGCCCGATCTAGGGCTGCCCGGCCCTCCTCCTTGTCACACTCCTCAATCGCCTGATTCAGGCCAGGGGAAACCCCCAGCATGACGCACTCCCCTCCCTTCCTGGAGGGGGGGCATACATTGCCCTTCTGGCCATGCCTGCTGGCAGGTCTTCCCCACCTTTTGGAGCCCTGGGAGAGACAAGGGGAGGGAAAGGGGACAGGAAAAGAGTGAGGTGGAGCGACAGAGAGAGAGAGAGGATAGAGAAGAAATTGCTCGCTGGCTCCCGGACGCGCTGTCGCCCGGTCCTCAACTGCTCGTCCACCCTCTGGCAGATACTAGCTCACTCCTCCCCCGGCGGATGGCAGCGAGTCCTCCGGCCCCTGGTGGACGGAACTGCTCCTCACCTTCTCGGCAGACAGCAGCGACTCCTCCGGCCCCAGGCAGATGGCCGCGGCTGCTCCCCTGGCAGATGGCAGTGGCGAGGACTCTGCGACAGTGCATCCCTCCTCCCTCTCGGGTTTCGGCACCAATGTAACGGGGTAAGGGATGGGCAAGGAGGAGGCGGGAACTGGCTAAACAGTCAACGTAAAGTTTAATGATAAAACTCAGCATAAAACAAACATAGACAAAGGCAGACAAACATGCAATGCAGCCGCGTGCGTCTCTCTCGAACTGGCGCCTCCAGCTCGACTTTATCCCCCTCCCGGCTGATTAGCCCGATCCAGGGCTGGCCATGTGTCCTCACAGCCCGGACCTACCCTCCTCCTCATCACAGTGCCATTTAAAGATAATGGAAATTGTGTGCTGTGAAGTACGCCTGGTTTCTCTGTGTTAATTCCTCTTTGCATTATGCGTCCAGGACTCTGCACTTACCCGCCCTGCCACTCTGATCATTATTCATGGCCACTGAAAGCACGCTCACACACACAAACTGCCTGAACATACAGCTCCTCTCTGGAGGCAAAAGAAAAGAGCATGCTAGATATGCTTATAATATCAGCAGCATCAACAGACCAGTGTGTTTGTGTTTATCAAGCCTTGGTGACCACTAGTTGCTTGCCAGTATCTTGTTTATCCTCCCGAGACCCAAGCATGAGTGCTGTGTGCATTTGCCATTTCCAAATCTTTTTGGATCAGTCTGTTTGAGTTACTTTAAATAATGCGTAGCATATAGCAAAGCCAAAACACAATGTCTCTCTATATAGGCCTAATTTGAAATATAAATATGCATTGTGATTGCATGTCGATTTAATTTTATGGGTGAGAGGTTATAAATTCACAATCAAGTTATTCATATTGAGAATTTATATTAATTTATTGAATAAATGTATTGAAGTATTTGACATAAAAGGATGGCCTTAAAAAAAAAAAAAAAAAAAAAAAAACACTATAAGGTATGAAATGCACATGAAAAACAAATCCAGAGGGTAAATTTTGCCCATTAATTGAAAAAATAAATAAAAATAATACAGTGCATCCAGAAAGTATTCACAGTGCTTCACTTTTTCCACATTTTGTTATGTTACAGCCTTATAAATGGATTAAATTCAATATTTTCCTCAAAATTCTACAAACAATACCCCATAATTACAATGTGAAAGAAGTTTGTTTGAAATCTTTGCAAATTTATAAAAAAAATCACATGTACATAAGTATTCACAGCCTTTGCTCAATACTTTGTTGAAGCACCTTTGGCACCAATTACAGCCTCAAGTCTTTTTGAGTATGATGCTACAAGCTTGGCACACCTATTTTTGGGCAGTGTCTCCCATTCTTCTTTGCAGGACCTCTCAAGCTCCATCAGGTTGGATGGGGCACGTCGGTGCACAGGCATTTTCAGATCTCTCCAGAGATGTTCAATCGGGTTCAAGTCTGGACTCTGGCTGGGCCACTCAAGGACATTCACAAAGTTGTCCCGGAGCCACTCCTTTGTTATCTTGGCTGTGTGCTTAGGGTCGTTGTCCTGTTTGAAGATGAACCTTTGCCCTAGTCTGAGGTCCAGAGCGCTCTAGAGCAGGTTTTCATCAAGGATGTCGCTGTACATTGCTGCGTTCATCTTTCCCTCGATCTGGACTAGTCTCCCAGTTCCTGCCACTGAAAAACATCCCCACAGCATGATGCTGCCACCACCATGCTTCACTGTAGGGATGGTATTGGCCAGGTGATGAGCGGTGCCTGGTTTCCTCCAGACATGACGCTTGCCATTCATGCCAAAGAGTTCAATCTTTGTTTCTCATGGTCTGAGAGTCCTTCAGGTGCCTTTTGGCAAACTCCAGGTGGGCTGTCATGTGCCTTTTACTGAGGAGTGGCTTCCGTCTGGCCACTCTACCATACAGGCCTGATTGGTGGAGTGCTGCAGAGATGGTTGTTCTTCTGGAAGGTTCTCCTCTCTCCACAGAAAAACACTGGAGCTCTGTCAGAGTGACCATTGGATTATTGGTCACCTCCCTGACTAAGGCCCTTCTCCACTGATCGCTCAGTTTGGCCGGGCGGCCAGCTCTAGGAAGAGTCCCGGTGGTTCCAAACTTCTTCCATTTACGGATGACGGAGGCCACTGTGCTCACTGGGACCTTCAATGCTGCAGAAATTTTTCTGTACCCTTCCCCAGATCTGTGCCTCGATACAATCCTGTCTCGGAGGTCTACAGACAATTCCTTGGACTTCATGGCTTGGTTTGTGCTCTGACATGCACTGTTAACTGTGGGACCTTATATAGACAGGTGTGTGCCTTTCCAAATCATGTCCAATCAACTGAATTTACCACAGGTGGACTCCAATCAAGTTGTAGAAACATCTCAAGGATGATCAGTGGAAACAGGATGCACCTGAGCTCAATTTTGAGTGTCATGGCAAAGGCTGTGAATACTTATGTACATGTGATTTTTTATTTTTTTATTTTTAATACATTTGCAAAGATTTCAAACAAACTTCTTTCACATTGTCATTATGGGGTATTGTTTGTAGAATTTTGAGGAAAATAATGAATTTAATCAATTTTGGAATAAGGCTGTAACATAACAAAATGTGGAAAAAGTGAAGCGCTGTGAATACTTTCCAGATGCACTGTAATAATTTCACCATCCCTGAACGTAAATTAGATTTTATAACTTATGTGGAGGGGAAGATTATCAGTGAATAATAATGCCAATTTGCACACACATTCTATGTACTAATCTTATGATGCTTTTATCATCACAATGTATATAATTTTGTGTTCCACTGAAGAAAACCAAAATGGAAACAGGTTTGGAACAACATGAGGGAGAGAAAATAATGACAGACTTTTCCTTTTTGGGTCTCACACACAAAACCATTAAAATAAAATGGTGAAAATATGAGTTACGATGAGCTTGATGTGAGTCAACACAGACCTGAAACTGTGAACCATGATTCATTGGCAGGAATGAACTGTTACCAACTTTAGTCTGAATGTTCTGGTGAGGCAAAAAGCTGAACACTTGCTTCATTAAAGAACAGCTCGAGTCGCCTTGTTTCCAGAGACTCGTTTTATTGTTGTAGCTGAGGAATGCAGCTGTGGTATCACGGCAAGATTCACACATGCTATAATGGATAAAAAAAAAAAAAAAAAAAAAAAGAATCTGCCTAAAAATTTTGCTTATGTGGGGGAGTTTTGTACATTTGGCATTCCTAGAACAAGACGACACATTTCAACATGTGGGTTTAGAGAAGTGCTTTTACAGTAATTGGTCTTGTGGCATGAAAGATCACCGTGTAAGTGATTGTCCTGCAAAGACCAGCTTTAATTTGAATATCTCCTTCCAAAACCCCTGTTCTTTCATCTGTTATTTTCATTTCACTGGCACAAGGCTCTCTCCATATGGCTGATCGCTATCAAAAGCGTGAAAGCAAGAGAGGATTCTTAATTGGGCTTTTATGTCTGGTACTAATTAAAAATGTGAGGAGCAAAATGAAATGGACACTCACAGAATGGCTGTCGTCCTCATCAGAGAGCTTGATTAAAATCAGATATGTCTTATGCAAATGAAGACTAATGAAGATTTTTTTTTTTTTTTTCGCTGTATGCACTCTAAAATGCATTAATCAGTAATTTAGCTGCAATGGCTCGATTTTTATAACCCTCGTAAAAGGAGCAGAGATGTTTTAAAGATGAGGTTGTATAGATGCATGAGGTAGTATGCATTGGATCATTTGTTGTGCATCTGCAGAATATGGAGAAAGAAGCAATTTTAAAAGTGCAAGAGAATAAACTCTACACCACTTCTCTGTAAACATGCTGAAAAGACCAGCAAGAGCTGTCATGATGGTCCAGGCTGGTTTATGTGGGTTAGTCCTGGTTTGGTGCTGATCAAGCCAGCCATGATCTCATGAAAATTGCGTGACTGTGGTGACATTTTTGCAAAATGACATTACGTGGTTCATTACGCGCATCACGGCAATTCTGAGGTGCAATGTCCACAGTGTGGCGCTAAAAGCGAGTTAAATTTTCTCCTAAATAGATGAGGGTTTTTAAGGTAAACATTCTATCGAGTTTCAAATCAACAAAACTAAAATCACAACCCTAAACCTTAAACTTAACCCTAACCGATAGAGTCAGAAAAAGCAAATGTGAGATGAAAAACACAACCATGTCATTTTATGGTGCTTCTATGACACTTTGGGTTCACTTGTGTGCTCTTCAGGACTTGTACCCCAATCCTTTACATCACAAGTGCAACGCCCTATCAGTTGAGCTACCGCACAATTTAATCACACTCGAAAAAGCTTGTAAATGTAGTTCGTTATGCAATGTAAACATTAAAATGTCTCGCCTTACAAGTTGTGTGCTTTAGTAAAAGTTTTGTGTAAGAAACAGACGTGTTGCTGAGAAGCAATGCGTCTCTTTTTAACAGAAAAGCTCCTTTTTTGACCAAATAAATGTGTGTTGCAATACAGTATACACTACATTTACCAGACACTTTTATCCAAAGCAATTTACAGTGCCCTTATTACAGGGACAATCCCCCTGGAGCAACCTGGAGTTAAGTGTCTTGCTCAAGGACACAGTGGTGGTGGCTGTGAGAATTGAACCAACTACCTTTTGCTTACCAGTTCAGTGCTTTAGTCCACTACACCACCACCACTGGCTTGCTAATTTAGTATATTTCAGATGACAGATGCGAACTCTTGCATCAAATCCACATGAATCACAATAACAGCTCAGAGACAGCTGTGAAATTCTTGTCTCTAAGTACTGGATGAATGATCAGATGATTGGGGAATTTGGGAAAGATATAAAAAGACACACATGGTCACACTCTGTCACTCTTTTCATCACCATCTATTCTGTGCCGAACAATTGCAGTCCACCCACAGACACCTGCCACTGTTGTTTAAAAGGGGGAGACTTTTGGCTCTAAAAGATGCATGGGAGGAATATTATGATAAAGCACAAGAGAGAAAAATTTGAATCGTTCATTTTGAAAACTGTAGGACAGTCTATTCCGTGTAACAGTGAGGTGTTAGAAAAGAAGAAAATCTTCAATTAACTGGAGGCTTTTCTTTGTGTCTTAAGGGGTTTGGTCATGTTGCTGAGTGAAGGAAAGCAGTCACGAGGCAGACAGAGAAATTCAAGAGCATTTTGAGCTTGGAGACAAATTGGCCGTTAACTTGATACGTACTGTAAAATTCGGTTTCCGAGCAGCCGGACTCCGTAGCCTGAGAGTCGCCGCAGCAACAGAGGAATTGGGCTAATGACACAGAGTGTTCCAGTAAATGTTAATGGTCAGACGCCCGAGCCATCGGCCTCTTCCAAGTCCAGTAGATTTGCCATTAGTCACTCTCTTGCGTGCACACACGCACACAAATGGATGACAGTCGATAGAATGGAAGGTTTTGAAAGACCAAAGACTTAACACACATATGCAAACATACACTCACATATACACACGCTTGATCTTTTCTGAAGATCACTGAACCTTAAATCGTCCAAGTGCTGCACAGTTAGGAATGTTCACCATAGACCTTATTCACAGTAGCGCCATCTTTAATTTTTCACAGGAATGACAATGAGGCTTTGAGGGATAGAATTACAGTCTCTTCCATGGGTTGTTTTGTTGTTTAACAGGATATACTGGGTTCAGTACAAGTGTTAATCTCAATCAAATCATTTGTGGCATAATCTTGACTTCCACAAAAAAAAACGAATTTGACTTGTAGCCTTTTCTTTAACAAAACAAAAACGAGGTTACAGTGAGACACTTACAATGGGAGTCAATGGGGCCAATCTGTAAACGTTAAAATACTAGTGTGATAAAATCGCTTTCAAACCTTTTCTGTGTAAAGTTATATTTACTTTTACAACTTCGTTGCCATGACGACATAAGGCTGTTAACCCTAAAACCCTAAAATGTCTGTAAAAGTTATAATTTAAACAACTTTAAAGCTCAGATAGTACACAAGTAAACACAGAAGAATTAATGTAAGAGCTATAATAAAATTATAAGCTTCACATTTCTAAATTTGAACCCTACAAAAATTGACCCCATTGACTTCCATTGTAAGTGAAGTGAATGGACAGGTGAACTTGAACATTCGCTCGTCATAATATGCGTAACTTGTGAATATGCTCTTTCTGTAAAAACACGCTACACACAAAACAATATCATAAACTGGCTAAAATTGGAAAATTAATCACAGTCTCTTAATCATGAATAATACAGAATACACTAAGCTAGTATCCAAAGAGTAGCTAATACTTCAGTATATTAATCTGCTATTATTCATTATTTCAGGAGCTCAGGTTTTCACAACAAGGGCAGTTGTACAGCATTTTGTAATTATGCATCTTTTATATGCTTCATGTCCTATGTGTCTTAAATTAAATATGTTTAAATTAAGAAAATGTTTATAATTTTTTTTTTTTCTAAATGTTTGAAAACTTGTTTAAAGTTTGTTTGTTTGTTGCAGTTTTACACCTGTTTAGTCATTTTGCACATTGTCATCAACTAAAACCAACTATTTTGTTTTCGTTAACTAAAATGATATGCCATTTTATGCCAGAGTAAATCTGACTAAAATAATGAATATGACATGACGGAATATTGAATAATTTTAAAGGACATTTTCGTCAAACAACTAAATCTATGAAAAAAAAATGCAAAAATTAACACTTTAATATCGGGACAAAGTCTAAAATCAGTTCCTGCATTTGCAATTATCAATTACTTCTCCAATCAATTACAATTCTGTAACTGACACATTTCACAGTTTGTTAATTGTGGTTACCGTACCTGTAATGCAATTATTTATTTCTTTATTTCAATTAATTGTGCAGTCCTAATGAATTCCCTTGTTCCAAACACCCACCAGCCTCTCACTGGACAAAATATGATGTGTGTGTCTGTGTGCATTTGTGTGTGTGTGTATGTGTGTGTGTAGACACTATCCAGGTAAACCAGCAGGGAGGAATTTTGAATCCATGAAACGAACAGCTGGACACATACTTGTCCTGATGAATACTTCAAATGATACAATATAATCCTTCTCTTGTGCTTTCAATTTCTTTTTCCCTCTACTCGAACACGGCCGCACATAAACTCGAGCATACAAAATACCTTGTAGTTTTAAACGTGTGTACACATTTCTTTCCTCAAAATTCCCCAATGAGATTACTCTTGCTAGAAATATCTGATCTTAAGAGAGAGAGCTGACCCCCCCCCCCCTCAACTCATGAATAGCGAGGAGGGTAAATTCTCCATCTAAATTCTGAGGATGGGAGTCCTTCAGGGTAAGTCAAGTCAAGTCATTTTTATTTGTATGGTGCTTTTCACAACACACATAGTTTCAAAGCAGCTTTACAGGAAATTCATGGATTAAAAAAAAATAATAATAATAATTAAAAAAAATGAAACTGTAATATTTATAAAGTCTTAGAGTGATCATTGTATAGTTTGATTAAATATGATTGTAAATTGTGTATAAAAATTTAATAATTAAATAATAATTGTATTTATTACCCCAGTGAGCAAGCTGAAGGCGACTGTGGCAAGGAACACAAAACTCCATAAGATGTTGATTAATGGAGAAAAATAACCTTGGGAGAAACCAGACTCACTGTGGGGGCCAGTTCCCCTCTGACTAACATCATGAATATAATGCCAATATTAGTTATTTGTGCGCAGTGAAAGTCATGGTTTAAAATTTTTAAATTAAGTAAGCGTTAAGGGACAGTGTTTAAACAAAGATTTTGTATGAACTGTAAGATTAATGACTAATGTCTTTGAAGTCCATCCTGGATTAACTGCAGAAGTTCCTATAGATGCATTGTCCACTGTTAGTTGGCTGATGAAGGCTTTTGTTGGCAATTAAATGATAGTCTATGTATTCCATTATAAGAGTGTAGTCCATCAATAGACAAAGGTGATGCAGGCAGAGATCAATGAGGTGCATCACAGTTCAACCGGCAGGTCATGTTGGTGAGGTTCGGTGGGGTCCATCATAAGTCTAAGGTTCAGGCAGTGGCATATGAAGTATCCCATGCCTTACAGTTGGAGTTGGCATCAGTTCATCATCTGAAGTCAAAAGACTGAAGTGATATCTGGCTAGCACCGGCTGTAGTTTGTTGTCATCACTCAGCGACAAGTAACAGTGGAGTTCGACACCAAGCAGAATGGAGCTGGATCTGACTGGTTCTGGTGACCTCAGGATATGAATCCCGAGGTTGAGACATGGAAACAAATAGAATAATATTAGCGTAGATTCCATTCAGTTTTATGCAGAGTTATAGATCATATAACTGCCATTTTAAAGTTTCTTGGGACATGTCCTAAGGATAGCGAGGAGTTAATAATATTAAGAAGAGGTTCTGAGATTACAGGGAATACCTCTTTTAAGAGCTTAGTTGGTATTGGATCTAACATACATGTTGTGGCTTTTGATGTTTCGATAAGTTTTGTTAGCTCTTCATGACCTATGACAGTGAAAGATTGAAGTTGCTCATGAGGAAAAATATGAGACCCTGTTTTCTGAGGTACTGTGACAGATGATTGCATAATCCCAATTTTATTTCTAATTATTTCAATTTTATCAGTAAAGAAATTCATGAAATCATTATTATTGTGCTGCGACGGAATATCTGGTTCAGTTGAGGCTTTATTCCCAACCAATTTAGCCACAGTACTGAATAAACACCTAGGACTGTTGTGGTTATTTTCTATGAGTTTGCTAAAATATGCTGACCTGGCAGCTTTAAGTGCCTGTCTATAGCTACAGACACTATCCTTCCATGCACCGCGAAATACCTCTAATTTTGTATTCTTCCACTTGTGCTCCATTTTCCGAGCTGCTCTCTTGAGAGCATGAGTGTGATCATTTCTTTAATTTTCTTTAATCAAATGGGGTAGATTGAGTGACATTAGCTGATTGCAGCAAACAAGAGACAAGGTAATGATCTGAGATGTCATCGCTCTGCGGTAGAATTTCTACAGTATTAACATCAACTCCACATAACAGAATTAAATCTAGCATATGATTATGGCTATGAGTTGGTCCTGTTACATTTTGTCTGACTCCAAGAGAGTTGAGAATATCGATAAATGCTAATCCCAATGTGTCATTTTCATTATCTATGTGAATGTTGAAGTCACCAACAATTAAAATCTATCTACATTAAATACTAGATCTGATTTGCTAATTCACCAAGGAAACCAGAGTAAGGCCTGGGAGATCTATATACTGTAGCATGGTCAAAAGATGACAGAGATTTTTTTATTTATATCTGACGGTGTCATATTAAGCATTATTAGTTCAAAAGACTTAAATTTATATCCTGTCCTCTGAGTAACACAAAAAAGTCACTGTAAATTGTAGCAACACCTCCTCCTCGACCCTTCAGACAAGGCTCATGTTTATAACAATAACCTGGGGGAGTAGGTTCATTTAAACTAATCTATTCATCTGGTTTAAGCCAGGTTTCAGTCAAACAGAGCGCATCCATACTATGATCTGTAATAATTTCATTTACAATTAGTGCTTTCATAGAAAGAGATATAATGTTTAGGAGCACTACCTTTATATGATGTTCATTTTCAATTTTTTTGTTTTTTCAAGTTTGACCATCATCAATTTTTTTCTAAATTATTTAGTGTTTGGTAGTTCAGGGAACAGACATGGTCTCTTTATGATATCTAGGTGATACAGTCTCTATGTGTTGTGGTTTATGTGACTTGTGTGACATCTCAAGGCAGCTAGCAGACATTCGGATTAACCAGTTTGTCTGCTTCCTGACCTGGGCCCCAGTTAGTCAAACATTATCATTATTAAGACTATATGCCAAATTACTAGAAAGCAGAGCGGCACCTTCCCTGGAGGGATGGAGTCCATCTCTCTTTAGCAGGTCAGGTCTTCCCCAAAAACTCTTCAATTGTCTATAAATCCTATGCTATTCTCTGGACACCACTCAGACATCCAGCCATTCAGTGACACTAATCTACTATAAACCTCATCCCCATGATGAGCAGGGAGGGGGCAAGAGCATATTACAGTGTCTGACATCGTTTTTGCAAGTTCACACACCACTTTAACATTATCTTTAGTGATCTCTGACTGGTGAAGCCAGACATCATTATTGCTGACATGAATAACAATTTTTGAAAATCTAAGTTTAGCATTAGCCAACACTTGTAAATTTGATCTGATGTCTGATGCCCGAGCCCCCAAAATGCATTTAACAATAGTGACTGGAGTCTCTATTTCCACGTTCCTTACAATAGAATCACCAATTATTAAGGCTCTCTCAGCATGATTCTCAGTGGGTGCACTCAGTTGGAGAGTGGTGTCGCTTTGCTGAGCGAGTATGCCGCCGAGACGTCACCCAGTCGCCCTGCTGTGGGGGCTCTAGAGCCGGAACCAAAGTGTGTGTGTTGCTCGCTGTACTGCCCACATCAGAAACAGTATCTACTGGCTTCTCTTTCTCACTGACCTCCACTAGTGTTCGGATTCGTGTCTCTAACTCATTAACCTTCTCCGTCAGCCTGACTAATTCCTTACATTTATCACATGTGAATCCCTCACTGCTGATGGAAGAAGCTATAGTAAACATGTGGCATGCAATGCAGGAAGAAATAACATGAGCAGATGCCATGACTTACCGCAATTGTTTATTGTTGTTGTTGTTGTTGGAAAAAAAGAAAAGAAAAACGAGAGAAACAGGTGTGCATGTTAAAATGCACGCAGTTGAAACGGTAGAAAAGCCGAAGCACGCAGTAAAATGGCAAAGGATAAAATGATGAACGTGAATTAGCAAGAATAAGCAATGCTAAGCAGGCTAGCAAGCAACAAACACAGACTCATGCAGCGTGCCGGCAGCATCCGGAACAGGAAGTCAGCCCTAATGCTTCTCGCCAGTGCCTCATAAAATGTGCTGGAATGAGAGAGAGACTTTGATGAGAAACTCCTCCAAAGAGATGGCAGTGAGTGATGGAGAGATGGAAGAAAGTAGAGAAATGTGTCTGTGATGAAAGTTAAAAAAAAAAAAAAAAAAAAAAAAAACACATACATACAAAAGAATACAAAAGATGCAAAAGTGCCACAGGGAGTCAAGAGAAGAGGGACTAAGCCACAGTACACAACTTAGAAAATTACATTTGTAATTCAGTCAAGCTTATTGTTTGTTGTTGTTTTTACATAAACATGGTCAGTCACCTGGAGCAATCCAAAACATTACTAATCAAAAATACAACATTTATTTTCTTTAAGTACACCTCATGAGTAATGAATATAACTCATTTTGCCCAAGAGGTTTTGCTTTGCAGGTGGCATCTCTATTGTCCAATAACCTTCTCTTCTGACCAGCCAATGCCCTCAGAGACAGGCCAGTCGACGTCAATCAGCCGATTCAATGCCAAAATTCAATGATGAAACACCATGGCTCTGTTTCAAAACCTTGTGAGCTGCATACATTGGCAGAATTTTAAGGCTTATTCTGCCTTAAGAAAATCTCATAATGCATGGCAACAAGTTTAAAGAAACATCATAGGTAGTGGATAAAGAGAGAAAGAGAGTTGTTGATAATAAACATATTTTTTTATTTATTTATTCAAAACCAGAAGGTATAGATGAGATTACTGTGACATCACACAGCAGGAAATTGCACTTCCATGTTCTTCAGAGCAGCAGATTTCAATGGTGAATCTGAGCAGTGCTGCGGATTTAATGATCTTTTAATAAAGTAATCATGTTTGCTAATGTGAATAAAAGTTATTATAAAGTGATATGTATGTTTTACAGTGAACAAATGGATATGTTGGTTCTCTCTGAAAAGTTGGTTCTCAATATGCCTGGATGTTGAGAAACATGTAACAGATTGATGAAAACACATCCTCACACGTTTAACACACTTCTAAAGCCTCAGAATGTGGCATATAAAAATAAACAACCATCAGACATTAAGGGTGTGTTCACACTAGTAGTTCAGTTCTCTTGGTCCTCTTGGTCCGGACCAAAAAAGAAAATAATACATTTAGTCCTGGTTCGCTTAGCGTTCACACTGGCATTTTTAACACCGAACCTAACGATACAAAACCAAAGGCATCAGGAAAAAGTCACAAACTGATTGGACAGCTTTTATGACGTATATGTTTTTACAAAACTTGCCGATCATCCAAAACAATGCTGGCTGCTGGGCGAAATGTGCTCGTTATATTTATATATGTATATATGGTGGTATTTTTACCAGCTGAGAACAAACGAAGAGCTAATAACATTTATAAAGGAGTCAAAACAGCGGCAGGAATTCCTCCACTGCACACACAAATGAAGATATGCTGCAAGGACAGCTGACAGCGGTTCCCACGCCTGTACCGAACTGTAATGGGCAACATAGCTCCTATGATGGGAAGAACCAGGTATGCTTGAGGTCAGTATTAAAGGCATCTTAGATATCTTTGGTCCATGTTGCATTCATATATCAATCACCAAGGGTCTCTTGGTGAACAGACAGAAATGTTTGATCCAACGATGCAGGTGTTGTCCGATTCATCTTTGACAATCAACACAGATGTCTGTCCAGCGGGTTTGATTAATTTGTTTTTTGTTTTGTTTTTTATCCAAAATGTCTCTCATCATTTCCCATCATCCCCTCTTCATACACATGCCTCTCATGTCCATAAAGATCACACACACACCTAAGGAATTGATTAAAGCTTGACACTGAAGCTCTGAATCTGACTGCCTGCTGATGTGGAGTAGGGGGGAGATGCCATGACAGGTCAGACTGTTTATACGAGGCTCATTAAGATTCTACCTCCAGAGGCGATGCAGTTCTGCCCGTCTGGCCCAGACTGACAGGTAAGTCCTCGATGTGGCTGCTTGCCCATGGAGAAAAGGACAGTGTGACAGAAACAAAACAATCAGCTAAGGTGGAAAAAGTACTCTAATGAGTGCTTAACCTTGATGGCATGAGGTTATCTAAAAAAAGCCCTATGCGTAAACAAATTGACATTAACCTAATCAACAATTTCCACTGGACCTGGTCAAGTGGCATTAAAGGAATAGTGAAATAAATGAAAAAAACTGTCCTCATTTACTCATCCAATGCTATCTCAAAGTCGTATGACTTTATTTCTCCAGCAGAACACAAACCAATATATTTCAGGGATATGTGATGTGTTTATGGCCATATAATGTAAGTCAATGGAGTCCAAAAAAACATGTTTAATCCATGTCTTCTGAAGCCATCCAATCACTTTGGGTGAGAAACAGACCAAAAATTGTATTCCTTATTCACTATGAATAATTAACTTGATCTATAAATAATTTTTGGAAGAAATATCCCTTTAAAGAAAAAGTTAAATAAAAGAAAATTCTAATGTCGTTGCAAACTTGCATGTTTTCCTTTCTTGCTTAGCAGATTGTTGATACTGCTCTTTACCATATGAAACTGAATGGCTGACCAAGGTGCTGTCAAGCCCCCCCAAAAATAACAAAACGGATCATAAAAGTACCATAACAGTCGTTCATAAGTCTCATGCACTTTATATCAAGTCTTCTGGATCTACATAATAGTATTATGTGAAGAAAAACCTGAAATTAGGTCATTATTCAATAATAATTTTCTTAAGCTTTCAAATCTCAAGTCACATCTCATGCATTATATCACTCTAGGTTTGATGTCAATGATATATGTGTGTGTGTGTGTGTGTGTGTGTGTGTGTGTGTGTAAAGGGACAGTTCACCCCAAAATGGAAATTATCTCATCATTTACTCTCCCTCATGCCATCCCAGATATGTACGACTTTCTTTCTTCTGCAGAACACAAATTAAGATTTTTAGAAGAATTGTTCAGCTCTGTAGGTCCATACAATGGAAGTGAATGGGTGACAAAATTTTGAAGCCCCAAAATCCACATAAAGTCAGCATAAAAGTGATCCATACAACTCCAGTGTTATAATCCATGTGTTCAGACATATATGATAGGTGTGGGTGAGAAACAGGTCAATATTTAAGTCATTTATATCATAAATTATCCAGACCTTATTCACGCTAGCGCCATCTATGATTTTTAATGGGAATGATAAAGAGGCTGTGAGGGATAGACATACAGTCTCTTCAATGGGCTGTGCTGCAGTTTAAAGTGTTTTTGGATCGATGCGTGGACAAAACCTTGATAACATATCTGTCCAAGAACATTCAGTATACAAAGAACTCCAGACAACATGAGTTGTGGAAAATCAGATATGATCTAAGAGCTTTATACAGTTCATGCCATTGAAGAAATGGTAAGTCTATCCCTCACAGCCTCGTTGTCATTACCATTAAAAATCAAAGATGGCACTAGCGTGAATAAGGTCTATAGGAGCGGAATGTGAATCACCAAAAACAGAAGAAGAAGAATTTAAAAGATAAAATGGAGATTGACTGAGCAGTGAGGATCATTTAGAGTAAACTTAATACTGTATAGACTTAAATATTGATCTGTTTCTCATCCACACCTATCATGTCGCTTCAGAAGACATGGATTAAACAACTGGAGTCGTATGGATTACTTTTATGTTTCCTTTATGAACTCTTCGGAGCTTCAAACTTCTGGTCACCATTCACTTGCATTGTATGGACCTACAGAGCTGAAATATTCTTCTAAAAATCTTCATTTGTTTTCTGCAGAAGAAAGAAAGTCATACACATCTGGGATGGCATGAGGGTGACTAAATGATAAGAGAATTGTCATTTTTTTAGGTGAACTGCTCCTTTAAAGAGTACTCAATTCAATTTGATGTAATTTTATTATGAAATTTAATTGCTTTCATTTCGAAAATTATTACTTTTTTGTGTTGGTTGTCGTATGTCTCTTCATCAATTGCAACTGGGCATTTTTGAATATGCACATACGTATTTAAATTACACCAATGAGATTTGAGAGCTATAGTGGAGGGGAAGATAATCTGACTTAAATTTCGGTCTTTGAAGACTTTGAATATAGTACATGAGTCATATGGACCAGTTTCATGGTATATTTATGGTACTTTTTTGTCATTTTTGAATCATGACAGCCCCTAGTCACAATTCACATTCATGGTATGGAAAATAACAGCGTGATCATCCCCTTTTGTGTTCTATAGGGGGAAAAAAATAATACAGGTTTGTAACGAGAATTTTCATTTTCATATTTCAGCTCAGTAGGTCCTTAAAATGCAAGTGGATGGTGATCAGACCTTTGAAGCTCCAAAAATCACAGACAGTCAATATAAACGTCATCCATACGACTCCAGCGGTCTTCTAAAGTGATACAATCGCTTTTGGTGTGAAAAAGATCAATATTTAAGTTATTTTTAACTATAAACCAACACTTCCATTCAGCAGCAATATGTGCATTCACAAGAGGATTGAGCTCACGTGGTCTCTCATGTGATGTATTCGCGTTGGCATGTTACAGACGTAATCTAATGTTTTTCTCTCGGTTGAGACATCCAGGATAAGCACACAAACACACCATTGTGAGTAAAGAAACAGATAAATACAGATCTAAACCAAAACCACCAAAGCTTCTGTACAGCATTCCTCCTGGCATCAGGAGTCTTGTGATTCAAACAAATGTATAAAGAATTTGTGCATAATGAACCTAAAGATACTTTTTTTAATTAATATTTTATTGTGGATGCCTAGGAAAGTATTTGTTGTTTTAATCCTTTGTAGAGTACAAAAATAAAAGACATTGATCAAGTTATTGATGAATCACATCTTAAGAGCCTTGTCAAAGATGGAGAACTTCATCAAATCTTGTTGAACATGCCCAGGCTCCATTGATTAAGAACTATCAATGCATGCTCTTGTATTGACTGGCTATTAAATGCATATCAGCAACAGTGAGTATGACAAATGATCAGGGTGTTTAGAAACTTCATTATTCATAAGCCATTCCAGGAAGATGCTGTAACATAATGTAAATAATGCTCCTATTCCCAGTTGCATCTGCCAGGAAGAAAGCATAGTGGAAACGATGAAACAATAGTGTTTCATTAACATTTTCCAAACAAACCATGTCACAGTATAAAAATAGAAATGCACTAAATCAAGTAACATTAAACGTTTCCCAAAGTGTTAGTGGGAGGTTGACTAATTAAAAGAACTAATTCCCATCAGTTGTGTATCCACTGCAATGGGCATTACATCTCTTAAACTGTCTTCCTCCACAATATTAATCGTGGCTATCCACTTTGCTACAGCAATCGTGAAGTCGCATTTACATGATTATCCACTTTGAACTCCACATGAAAAGTGCTTGCAGGGGGCCTGGGTAGCTCAGCGAGTATTGATGCTGACTACCACCCCTGGAGTCGCGAGTTCGAGTCCAGGGTGTGCTGAGTGACTCCAGCCAGGTCTCCTAAGCAACCAAATTGGCACGGTTGCTAGGGGGGGTAGTGTCACATGGGGTAACCTCCTCGTGGTCATGATTAGTGGTTCTTGCTCTCAATGGGGCACGTGGTAAGTTGTGCATGGATCGCGGAGAGTAGCATGAGCTTCCACATGCTGTGAGTCTCCACAGTGTCATGCACAATGAGCCACGTGGTGAGATGCGTGGATTGACGGTCTCAGAAGCGGAGGCAACTGAGACTTGTCCTCCACCATCCGGATTAAGGTGAGTAACCGCGCCACCACGAGGACCTACTAAGTAGTGGGAATTGGGCATTCCATATTGGGAGAAAAGGGGATAAAAAATTTAAAAATGTAAAATAGAAAAGCACTTGCACTACTGTCACTGTCCATGTAATGATACTTTATCAGAATTGTCCGGAACACGATGCCGGGGAAATGCTAATGCATCACTCCAGCGGGTCATGTAAATGCGGCTTATCACAAGTCCCATCTGTGTTTGTTTTGAACAAAAATTAAATAATTATCCATCAATTTATCACTGACATGGATTCACTGTTGTCTGTTGTTGTGTGTATTTGTGTCGTGTGTGTCAGTGTAATGACCCCGGACACAGTGCAAAGGATGTGCCCTGTTCCAACACATGTTTAGAACTATCACGGAGATGAAGAAAATGTCAGAATCTAATGTCAAAATTGGTTAATGCAGTGGTTCTCAAAGTGTGGGGCGTGCCCCGTAGGGGGGACGTGGAGGTATTGCAAGGGGGCCGTGGAAGACTGACCCGTCCTCAAATCTCATTTATTTTCACACATTCAACAATAGTGAAAATACGCATAAGAACCGATGTGCACAATTTCTTTTCATCTGCCTTTTCTCCTGACTTGTTTAAACTTTCCCGTGGCACTGCAGTGCATCCTGCGTGCACAGCTTTTGACAGCCCAAAGCACTGATGTCAGGCGTGTTCATGTAAACAAGGTAATTCTTGCATGCACGCCAGTTTCAGATGAGTGACGAGGTGAATTAACTCTTAAATTTCGGTCTGTTCCTCACACAACACTATCATATGGCTTCAGAAGTATTGAAATCTAAGTCACGAGTGTTATGGATGACTTTAATGGCGCTTTTATGTGTGCTTTCGGAGCTTGGACAGCCACAAACACAATCCTCTCTTCCCTGAATCTTGTGTTTCACGGATGAAAAATGTCATACTGATTTTGAACGATGATGGTGAGTAAATGATGGTGGAAAGGGCCGTTTTTATTAAAGTTTATCAGTATCATTAATCAGGTGCAAATTATTGGCCAGAGGTCCTGACTGCTATGGAACTTTTTCGTGTTTCAAAGGGGGGGGGGGTGAAAAAATTGAGAACCACTGGGTTAATGTGTTAATCAAAATAAAGAAAAATGAACACATCAAAGCGTTAATTTTGACAGCTCTAATATATAAATATTTCCACATGTCTTCGTTAGCAGTAGACTGGTGTAGATTCTACAGTATTCATGTCATGAGTTTCTCTGATCACTATGATCGGATGTCCCTGATGGTGTGAATTAGAACAGAACTGCCAGAGTAGAGATTAAAGAATGCTGTTGTCAGTATGTCAAATTCCAATTCAAAGATAACTGTTTCATGTAGATGACCTCTTTTAATGCTCTCTCGTAGCATCTGTCCTCCATGTCCAAAACATACTGCTGTCTTTCAGGTAGTATGAATGAATAAATGAATGAACGCTACACTTACATAGCGCTTTTCTGACACTACACTCAAATCACTTTACACAGTGAACAGGGGACTCTCCTCAACCACCACCAGTGTGCAGCATCCACCTGGATGATGCGATGGCAGCCATAGTGTGCCAGTATGCTCACCACACACCAGCTATTGGTGGAGAGGAGAGACATAGAGCCAATTCATGTATGGGGATTATTAGGAGGCCATGGGAGGAATTTGGCCAGGAGACCAGGGTTACACCTCTACTCTTTACAAGAAGTGTCCTGGGATTTTTAATGACCACAGAGAGTCAGGACCTCAGTTTAACATCTTATCCAAAAGACAGTGCCTTTTTACAGTATAGTGTCCCCATCTCTATAGTGGGCAAATTAGGACCTACACAGATCACAGGGTGAGCACCCCCTACTGGCCTCCCTAACACCTCTACTATCAGCAACCTTTGTTTTCCCCAGGAGGTCTCCCATTCAGGTACTGACCTGGCTCAACCCTGCTTAGCTTCAGTGGGCAACCAGTCTAGAACTACAGGGTGATATGGCTGCTAGTGATACTTTCTTTGGACAGTTTCTACCACACGTACAACTAGTGTTGTCACAGTACCAAAATTTCAGTAGTCTGTACAAATACCAGTGAAGATAAAAATTTGCTAATATGGTAGCATGCTATTAAACACACTCCTTTAACCTATTTAAAGCTACATTTCAATGTAAATAATAAATTAAAATAAATGCATGTTTCCTTGAACTGTTTCTCAAGTAAGTATGCATTGCTTAAATGTTTTTAAAACATTCATTTTTTCCCCAAATTCATTTTTTCATTATTATATTTTTTCTTGAATTCCATATTTTAAAGTTTAATTTAATTTCATCATCAAAATGGGGTCTAATTAAATAATTTTTTTTTTTTTTTTTTTTGCATTGGTAAACATACAGAAAGACAAAAAAAAATGGAGGGGGGGGGGGTGTAACAGTGAACAAAGATCAATAAATATATGTATGTTTATATTATTTTTAGAAAACTGTTGATTTATACAAATTATTACAGTATGTGTATTAACAATAATATGTATAGAGATGTATTATTAATAATAATAATAAAACTATGTATATGTTGACTTTGCAGTAAACAGGGGGCGTGTATGTATATGTATATGGTGTGGAATAGAACGGACATTTTGGGCAATTCTATATTTATTACTAGCTCCAGGTTACTGTGCGCGGCAGCGATACAGGGCACACCACCCCCCCGCCACAGGTCCACAAACCTGTCCCCAGCTGCAACACCAGAGCTCCCATTCCACACACCGCGCCCCTGCAGCAACCCACCCCCAGATCAAAGGCCATGATTCCTGCCTTTCAGGAACAAGCTCTGCCTTTCAGGTCCCTTTGGTTGGTGTGGCCATCACCATTGCTACCTGGGCGAAATGTAATCTGGGAGCTCCTGTTTACCGGTGTCCCCAGATATATATATATATATACCTTCTTCTGGCAGATTTAGGTCATTAAATGGATATAGATGTGAAATTTATGGCAGGGCTCACCACCCTGACTGCACGGGCGTAATTCTCCGCAGAGGCCCACCATGCAGAGCGAGGGCCCCAATATTCCAACCCGAGACAGAACCTCAATGCATGGCTGTAAGTATCTGTAACCTGGAGTGAGCAATGTGTACATTTACCTGATTTCTTAAATCCCACAATGTGCAATTTGTGTTCTGTTATATGTATTCTGTGAATAATCTTATAAGGAATTCATTGTACATTTGTATTTTTAGTGATTGCAAAGACAGAATTGCATATTTGTGACCAAAAGTGTGGATTAGTTGTGATATTAGGATATTTTTCCCATTTACCAATGGGGAGTTTTATATAATATTGAAAAGATCTTGGATGCATTTGCTAATTTGTTTAAAGTTTCAAAACCTTTAACAAGTGAAAATAGAACAATTACTTGTCAACTTTTTATAATTATGATTATTTATTAATCATTATTTTTATTATTATTATAATTACAGTGAATATTACATTTTGCAATACAGTTGTAATATATTTCTGTTGCAATATCTTCAATTTCAGGTGTCTAGCTTTTATTTTAAGTCATGCTTTTATTTTGACATGATCTTTTATTTTGACATGATCTTTTATTTTGACGTGTCTTCACTTTATCTTCTGATGGATAAATAGTTCGCTACATGGTCCAGTCTGATAGATAAAGTGCAAATGCTGTGACTTAATTACTGTGTATAAATATAGTCTACATGTGCTGCACGCTTCACAGCGAATAAGTGCTCTGCTTTGTCATCCTTCACACAACACAAATTATTTTCGATATCTGTGTAGTTTCCAGTGTATGAACAGTCTGCTTCACACATTCATAAAGTATGCAGCTCATGCAGACTAAGATTGCAGCCTATCGCGGTTTAATATTGTGGCGGTGGGGGCGTGGTCGAGCATTTGTCCGGAGAGAGAGAGAAGGCATAAGGGTGCACACACCTGAGTGCTATTATGTCTAACACCTGTTTCTGATTGCAGTAAGCACTGGAGAGAACGATATAAGGAGGAACCACGCCAGTCGAGAGGTAGAGAGATAGACACATGAACTTGAGTGTGTTAAAAGAGACTGCTGAAAAGCAGGTGACGCAATCTATCTACAGGAGTCTGTGGCTGCGTGTGAGTGTGTTTATTTCATTGTTTTACTTGATGTAGAGCGGCATTCGTTGCTAGACTTGTGCTATTTGTTTACTGTCTTGAACTTGTGTTGGGGTGTGTGTGTGCTATGTTGTTTTGTGTGTAAAACTATCGTGGTTTTTAGTGTCTATAAACAGTGCTTCACTTGTTTTAGAGTATTCTTTATTGCTAAAGTGCAGCATAATTTATTTGCGGTGTACAGAATTCGCGTTTGTTCCCGCACTTGTCACCTCGCGCGACCCTTAGTTTCGGTTGACCACGTGACTAGCTTTGTTGTGCTAGGTAGCATTAAGGAGTGTCCTGCTTTTTTTCCACGGAACGGCTCGTTAACATTGTGTATATATTTGACTTGAATGCGGAAGTGGTAGCCCTCGTGTGAAGACCTACTTGTGTAAAGACCAGTGAGTCTACCTGTGCGAGTCCACCGAGCAAGGACACCAACAAGGCGCCACTCACCATAGCACTTAAGTATCTTTTAGTTTTATCTCTTTACTTATTTTCCTTCTACATACTAACATGTCTATTTCACGAATAACACATGCCTTCAAGCACATCCCTGTTATCTGTTACAGACCATTTACACGATATAGATGCAAGACCAAACGCAACCCACACAACCTACGGCCACTTTGCACTTCAGCACCTGCTCCGCTCTCTTTTTCAGTGGGACTCTGGAACTGCCAGTCAACTGTGAACAAAGCTGATTTCATTCCAGCCTTTGCCACACAGTCCACCCTCAGCATCCTGGCACTGACGGAAACATGGATACGTCCAGAGGATACAGCAACACCTGCTGCTCTCTCCAACAACTTATCTTTCTCTCACACCCCTCGACACACAGGTAGGGATGGGGGAACAGGTTTGCTCATTCATAACAACTGGACTTTTTCACCACACTCTTCACTATTTAACAATATTACTTTTGAATTCCATGCTATTACTACAGTGCAACCCACAAAAATACATGTTGTCATCTATCGCCCTCTAGTTCAGCTGACAAACTTTCTTGAGGAGCTGGATGTCCTGCTGTCCTCCTTGCCAGAGGATGGTAGGCCACTTGTGGTTCTTGGTGATTTCAACATATGCCAAGACAAGCCCCAGGCCACTGAACTGAATACTCTTCTGGCCTCATTTGACTTGGAAAGACTACACACCACAGCAACTCGCAGAGTGGGCAACCAGCTGGACCTCATTTTTTCACGTAACTGTACCAACTCAAATACTCTTGTTACTTCTTTTACATGTCTCTGATCACTACTTTGTTCAATTCAACATGACTCTCCCATCTACATTAAAACGGACTCCACCTTTGGTTTCCTTTCACTGTAACCTCTGTTCTCTTTCACCCTCTCGCCTTTCCACTGCTGTCTCTACCTCTCTTCCCACACTAAATGTATTTTCCACGCTTGATGTAAACACTGCCACAGACACACTAAGCTCTACTTTAACAACCTGTCTAGACAACATCTGTCCTCTCTCCTCCAGGCCAGCATGAACTACACCACCCAGCCCCTGGCTGTCTGACGTCCTTCGTGAACATCGGACTGACCTCAGGGCAGCTGAGAGGAGATGGCAGAAATCTAAAGATCCAGCAGATCTAGGTAAATATCAGTCTCTGCTTGCAACACTTTCAGATAACGTTACATTTGCAAAAACCTCCTATTACCAGAACAAGATCAACAGCACCACAGACACTCGCAGCTTGTTTAGAACATTCAACATGCTTCTCTGCCCTCCCCCTCCACCACCTGACACATCACTGACAGCAGATGTCTTCGCCATATTTTTTACTAATAAGGTTACAACCATCAGCAATACATTCTCAATAACACACCCTGTCAAACACCTGTCTCCTGTATGCAACTCTTCTGTCTCTATGTTCTCTCCTCTGACACTGAGGTATCTAAACTCTTTCTATCCAACCACCACTTTTTGGCACTTTTTTGTACCACTGAAAATTGTGCATTTCAGTGGAAAATGAGTAATATATCACATGCTCAAATAAGCGTGTGAGCATTTTAAAACAGCCGTCTGTCAACCAGACAGTGTGTGAGGATCCTACAAACCATCCAGCCACTTGAAGAAATGAAAAACACACCTGAAAATACTCTTATATATGCCTGGATTACTGACAATCTAGATTTTCTAGAGGCATGATAATGCAATGGCTGGGGACTGTCAAAAGTGATTTCATATTGCTGTACAAACTCAAGCACAAGTTCAACAAGTCAGAGCTTCAGATGTGTTAGTGTCTGTCTGTCCGCTGAAAACTACGATGTCCAGGCTAGCAGCAGTGGAGTATGTGAAAGATCCCGAACTCTCATTTCATCTCGTGATGTGCAGGAATACACGAAAGCAGCCTTTCCTTTGAGCTTTTCTCATTCATTCTGCATTCTTTCCTTGTTTCAGATTTGTCAGTCTCTCTGTTTTTGCATCTCTCACTGTTCATTGCCGATGTCATCTCTATAGATGCTGTGTTTGAACATCAGCGAGTCATTTATTATAGCTTACAAGGGATTCATGGGAAAGGTATGCTCAAGCATAATTCAAATTATTCAATATCTCTCAAAACCACACAGCTCTAACTAAATTGCTTGCTGTCATCCATTGGATTTTCCCTCTTTCTCTCTGATGGAGTCTCTACTTAATATCACCCTAATCTGTAAATCTCATCAGAGATATTTTAAACTGTTGGAAGACTTTGAAAATGCCATTTACGAGAACTTCAAACTCCTGTGCGGCCAGATGAATATCTAATAAAAATGACAGAAGTAAATATTACATCAAATTGCAAAGAGCAGAAGCAGTAACCACTAATCATTTCATCAGCATGTCCCAGGCTCTCCATCTCACTTATAAATCCAGGGAAAATGATGGATATCGCTCACCATAACACCCAAAGTGGGTGTTTTCAATTGACAGCCAGTCTAAAAGACTCCATTCGGTTGGTGTAAAATAAATGTTCTTAGTGTTTGGAAGGCAAAGTAGAACTGTGTTAATAATATTCCTCAAACATGCTGGTTAAAATTGTTCTAAACTTCTAACACTAAACATCTGCAATTCATTCAGCCTGAACTACTTAACAAACAGACTCCATTCAAACTTTTTTATTTGTCTATTTTAACAGTTTTGTCTATTTTAGGAAACCCAAAATTAGAATGAATATTCAGGATTTAATACAAGTTAAGCTAAATCAACAGCATTTGTGACAAAAACAAAACAAAAACAAATATATATATTCGTCTCGTCCCTCATTTTCTTAAAAATCGGGTTATAGTGAGTCACTTACAATAGAAGTCAATAGGATCAATTTTTGGAGGGTTTAAAGGCAGAAATGTGAAGCTTATAATTTTATAAAAGCACTTAAGCATTAATTCTTCTGATAAAACTTAAATGTAATATTTTAGCTGTTAAGTTATTTGACCCTTGGATGGAATCACAGGTCAGTTTGACACATTTGAACTGATTTACATAACGTAACTAAGTTTTCTGCCTGAAAATTCATGATATCCTCAACAGAGGTGAGCTAAACCTAGCAATGTAAGACTTTCAAATAATGTTATTCGAAGTTATTAGTTATTGGATTATTCTGTTCGAATAATCATCAAAAGAATTACAAAGTGAAATTGTGAATAAAAGTGAATAATAAAAACAAAATAAAAAAACAAGTCTCATGTCTGTTCCAATCATTGCTTCTGTAAGCCCCAAATAGTCACAAACTCTATATCAGCTCTTACCTTAGGTTGTTTTCTACAAAATGGGTCTATTTTAACTTGTCTTTCAGCTTGTCTGGGTACATAATCCACTGTTATATCTCAAATGTCCAGAAAATTTGCAGTTCAGCAAAAACAAGTATTATAAACAAATCATAATTTAAATAGGTTACTGACTATTGATGATGAAATGTAAGAATAGCTATTATACAATGTTGTACAAAGCTTAGGATCTTAGCTTTCAGATGACACCAAGATCAAGTTGGTATTCCATTCAGAGGCGGAGATATTCCACAAAACATGGGGGAAGGGTGGGGCTTCCCAAAAAACTCTATGGGCGGAGTCACAAAACGCATTGGGACATCCCCTGCCTTTAAGATCTGTTTACTGTGATTAGAAGGTGAAAGATGGTGTTTGTTGCCATCGAGTGGAATGATCCCTAAAAGTTGGGAGATCGAGCAAACATAGCCTTTATTACAAGCTTTCAAACTTTATTTATTTTTTTTTAATTAATTTATTACATTTTTATTACAAGACTTTTAAGCTGTGATAGGGCACCCCCTGCCTTTCAGATCTGTATATTATGATAGAATGTGATTAAAAAAAAATAATAATAATAATCTAGTGTTTGCTGCCACCTAGTGGAATGATTTAAAACCAAACGTAGAGAGAAAGCACAAACAGAGCCTTTATTACAAGCTTTTGAAATTTAAGATAAAAATAGGGTCAATTTGGCCCGGCAGGTTCAAAGTAGGGACTTTATCGTTAAGACCATCCAAAGGTTAAATCATCGTTTTTATGGTCATTTTAGGATTTTAGGGTTTACAGCGTTACGTCACAATGGCAACACAGTTGTAAAATTGGATATAACTTTACACAGAAAAGATAAGCTTTTTTTTTTTTCACAAACTCATGTTAACATGCATATTGTTTACATCTTGTAACTATACTTTTGAAACACTGAGTACAGATTGCACCCATTTACTTCCGCTGAAAGCATAAAAAAGACAGTGATGTAATCGTAAAATTTTCATACTAAATTTGCGATTTTAGTATACTGTAGCTGCCTTTACATTGCATAGCAGGCCTATGTGTTGAATTTAGTGTGCTGAGTGTCATGACAATGGCAAAGCAGCTCTCATGTGGCATTTCATTAATACTGAACCAAGGCCTAAAACCTTAATTTAAACTTCAACACTGTCTTTATCTGCCTTGCAATCTGATATTTCCTTCAGTAAATGCAAATAGCTTTTTATCCTCCAAATAAAGTCAATCAATAAGATGGATCCTGAAGACATGCAAATGTTTTATATTTCTGAACAACTTTTTAAAGCACTAACATAACAGGTGTTTTCAATGGATTTTGTTCATTTCAATCATTTTACAGTTGGGAACAACAGTGGGTAATAGACATTTTAGGTAATAGTCAGGTTTTGTCCACTTTGTTCAGCTGTTTTCACCACTTTGAAGAGCAAACTGGTGCACCCTGCACTTCTTGACAAACAAAGAGAGAAGATCATCTGTTTTAGGACAAGGTTTGTCGAGGTAAAAAAAAAAAAAAATTTCTCTTTGATTCAGTCATGCACCAGTTGTGTGTATCAATTTAGATGTGGGTAATACATGCAGCCTTGATGCAAAAACCTTTACTGGAGATCAAATGGAAAAATAATGTTTTACTGCTCCTAACACAGGTTTACCAAAGGAGACAAAGAGAATACTTGAGTCAGAAATCCTTGAGTTTTGCCTTATTTTGATTGTATCTTCTGTTAATCATTTGCTGTGAGATGAAATGTGCATAAAAGATACCCACAGAAAAGCAAAACATGCTGTATTTCATTAAATCTTCAATGAATATCAAGGATGCACCAGTGTTTCTCTAGCTGATGGGTTCCAGCTCAGATCTGGGTCTGTGTGAAAGCTGATCCCCAGTCAGTTGTGGTCCACCGCCGCAGTATTAGCTTCTCGTTTGACATTTGTTCTGAGATCAGATTAGTGGGGAAAAGTGTACTCCTTTAGGAGCTAATGGGGTTTTATCTCAGCAGTAGGGTATTTAAAGCTTCCTCCACTGTCAAAGACACCCCTAACTTGTTACATGACTCACATCTATTTACGTCACACATTTTCAACCTGAAAACCCCAAACCTCCTTTCTCACAGACACACACAAACACCTTTCTGCGGTCTCATTAGGCCTCAGTTCAAAGACTCTAAATTGTTCTGGCTATTATAAGTATGGTTACATTTGATTTCATCACTCCACAAAATCAGAAAAAGAAAAAAAAAGACAGCACATCTGACAACCACTGAAATATATTTGGGTCAATTACATGACACTTATTTTATAATTTATATTATAATTACTTATAATTTTAATATTTTTAAAACTTCATTAAAAATATAATTCATATTGACTTGAATTAGGGTTAGGGTAACTATATATACACTTTTCCTGTCAAAATGCATTTAGTTCCTTAGAAAAGAAAACGGTATGTAACAATGTTTTACTAACATTTTCCAATCAACGTATTCCAGAGTATAAAGATGGAAATGCACTAAAATAGCACCAATTCAAGTAACATTAAACGTTCATAAACATCAGGAGATGAAGGTCTGAAACAACAACTGCAATGCTTCACTCCAGTGAGTCATGTGTATGCAGCTTTTCACAAGTCCAATCTGGGTTTGTTTTGTACAAAATAAATATGGTTAAGAGGCCCTTTCTCCATCACTTGATCACTGACACAGAATCAAGTGCGACTGCCTTATAAACCTTATTTCTAGGGAAGTCCCCCAGGAATTTTTTGTTTTGCAAAAGCAACACTAAAGCATTCAATTCTGGTGAGTATGAGTAGAGTACATGTAATTATTGGCTAAAGCATTTCTTCCAGTAATCATTCAGAACAGACGTGTTCTTGTGCTAAAAATGCAAAACACACCACAACAAATAGAGCCGAACGCAGGTGACTCAAGACGCATTTATATCAGCTGAAGTTTTTTTAAATTGACACAGCATCTAAAAATGCAGTGCTCCCATGAGAGATGCTAAAAACACAGTGAAACATGATGCAGTTGCAGCCGCAGCATGTGCATTTTAAGTCTAGGCCTTCAGTGCGATTCATGCCATTAAGAAAACACAGTTTCACAATGAATATCATACATTACGTGGCAGTCAACTTATAATACCAACAGACATTTTAAAAACACATCCACGCATGAAAGCCAGAACCAAGAAGGTCTAATACCAAGAAAAAGCTCTCTAATAATATTTGTGAGTTAAATGTTGCTTGCAATAATTGTTTCGTCAGGGTACACGGTTACTTTTCAAAACTTGATCCGACACTGAATGCTCCAGCAGCCTAATTTACACTTAGAAAACTCCTGATGTTGCTATAACAATGCAAAAAGCACTTACCAGTTTACTTGAAGTGAAAATCAGCCCTCCTTTCCTGTTTACGTCTCAGGTTTTTAAATCCATAAGGATCTCTTTCTCAACGGCAATAACAGCAGTGATGACAGTCGACTTGTCAGCAAGATCTCACACTCTTCGCTTTCAAATTACGTACATCACTTAAAGCGTGATTGCGTCACTCAAGACCAGCTAGAAGGCCTGGACTGGGACATATCCTAAAGACCACACCCACCAAGAACAAATAAATCAATCTGATTGGCTGATGAATCTGACAATCTTACTTTAGATGCCTATTCACTGCAGTGTTGAGGGATTCAGTGGAAATTCTGAAGGCCTGAGGGGGTGGAGCTCAGACTCAAGCGCTGATTTGGCTAAGGAGCTCGGCTTCAGGCATGTGATTTGTGAAACAATTGTCACGCTTCGCTTGTAAGCATTGAGGAATAAATTCTAATTGGATAAACTTTTAGTTTTTTGCTATTCATTTGTAGATTAATTAGGAGTGGAAAGCGATTGAAAATACATAGGCAAAAAGGTCAATGAGAATGAATTTTTTATTAGGCATGTTACGCCAGCAGAGAAGGCTTTGCTGGCCCTTAGAAATCGCCACTGAGCTGTTGTCAAAAGACATCCATCTAGCGAATGTTTACATGGAAAACGATTGAAAAACAGCGCGAGCGGACGCAAAAACACGTTCGGTTTCAACAGCCCCTTGTTCACATGCCACAGCACTAGCTGAAGTTTCTCAAAGTTACCTCTCAAAAAGACAGCCTTTTGTCTCAGTTGATTGTAATTTTGACTGTATTCAGCGCTGTTTGTTCTCTGTATCCGTAAATATTCTGATGCCGTTATAGGCTACTGTGTGAGAAACTGCTCCAAATGATTCAGAGAGCGCTCTGAATGAATTGTTCTGAATCACAAATAGATTTGGACCGTTTTGCAAGCCCGTTTGGCCAATTCACTGAAAAGAACCGACACAAAATAATTATTAATTCGCAAATTGGTCATCGCTAGTTCTTTTAAACAGCCACAGGACACACTTTCATATTCTGAGAGTAAATATTTCTCATGTCAGTCGGAGCACTCATGGTATGCACAGTGTGTCCGGCCGTACAGCTGCAGGCGTCACTGCACGGAATCACTGTTGTTTATGTCAATGTAATGACCCCGGACAGAGCAAAGCTTCCACCCAACTCCAACCAGTGTTCAGAACTCACACAGAGCTGAATGAAATGTCAATCGTGATTAAGAAAAATAAGAAAAAATATACATTTTAAATTAATCACATGTGTTAATGTGTTCATTGTGACACTAGTATAAATACTGTATGATTATAATTATAAATATTTTTTGAAATCTTAATTTAATTAAAAATTCAATGTGGTATTGCAAGCCAATCTGGTTTCATGTGACAAGTAAACCACAAAACAGGGAAGACCCCTGTAGACCAGGGTTATTATAGTTCTGAAAATGTCACTAGTTTTTATTTTTATTTCGTTTTAGTTAGTTTTAATGGCATGTAAGTAGTTCCCCATCTGTCACTCACTCGATGTTGTGTCAATGTAGTGACAATAGGGGTCACTCTTGGGAGCCCCGAACACCTCTGCTTTTTGAAAAAACATACATATATGATATGAAATGACATGAAAATCATAAATACATAGATGCCTCATATATGTATGTATATATAAATAAATGTCAAGTAATGTTCATCTTTCTTATCTTTTTTTGTTAATTGTCACCACAATGTTAGGCTACGTGTCTATTTTTCTTAAATGCTTCAACTCAGAGTGCCTAGTGTTAATTTAATTGCTTGTGTGACGTGAGAAAAAAAAATGTCTACCTGATGTAGTAGATTTATTTTAATGAGGGTGTGGTTTGGATCACAGTTTTTTTGTTAAACAGGTCGGGTGCTGAATTAAATTAGTGCTGCTGTCGGTTAATGGGTCAGGTGTTCTTTTAAGTACTGCGGGTGCGGGTTTACAAAAAAGGACCCGTGCAGGACTCTGATCTGATTACCCGCAGCGCCTGCCATGTCCCCTGAACACTGCCAGAGGTCACCATCACCTGAGTTGTAACATTTCACGAACTACATTTCCCATAATCCTCCAGTCAGACTGATTACTCTTCCACCTGTATCACATTTAACCCTGTCTATTTAAGTTCCCAGTTTCCACACATTCAATATGAAGTCTTGTTTGCCTAGTCTACAATTCTGAGCGTTATTACTATCATTGATTACCCTGTGTTTGACTCCTGCCTGTTCTCTGAATTCCCCAGCCTTCTTGTGAGTGTTTTGGATTTACTGCCTGTTTATTGGATTACCCCTCTGCCTATCGGACTTACTTTGTTTGCCTTTCTGGACTGCCTATCTGTGTACCGATCCCTTGCCTGCCTTTGTTTTTGCTCTTTGTTTTTGTTACTTTGTTTTCACTATTTATTTGCCTTATTAAACTGCACATGAATCTTAACACTACTGCCCCGACATCTTCGCTACACAAGACTTCGCCAAACCTAGATTCAGCAGCTTTTCAACAGTTACACAAGCTTGTTTCAGCGCAAGCAGCCATGCTGACTAGTCACCATCAGCAGCTGTGCAAGCTCACATCCATCACGGAAGAACTTTTCAAATCCGTGCAGCCCAACATGGAAGTGGGTTTCCACTAGCAGTTCTGCCTGCAGCCCAACGCCCTCTACGGCTGTTGTTAATCCTCGACTCCCACTTCCAGAGAAGTTTGACGGATCACCCAGTAAGTGTCAAGGATTTCTGTTACAATGTGAACTTTTTCTGTCGCAGCTAACTCGCATGTATCCCAGCGATGAAGCTCGTGTTTCCTTCATTATATCACTGCTGTCAGGCAAAGCTCTAGACTTGGTTACGGCAGTTTGGAGTCAAGAAAACATCTTAAAGCGTTCTTTGTCTCACTTCCTAACTCGCTTGCGGCAAGTTTTTGAGCACTCCGAGGGTGGTAAGGACCCTGGAGAACTTCTGTTGTGTCTAAAGCAGAATAAGTCAGCCGCTGAATTTGCTTTATCATTCCTGCACTCTGGCAGCACAAACCGTGTGGGTGGAGGATACATTAAAACTGTTGTTCCGTAAAGGACTAAACCCTGACCTTCAAACGGAACTAGCATGTCGTGATGCTAGTCACGGGAAGATCTCTGGATGAATTCATCAAACTCGCCCTTCGCCTGGACAACCTGATCAAAGCCCATCATCCAGTCAGCTCTCTACAATCACTTCCTTCTGACATCGCTGCTACCAGTCTTCACGAGCCCATGCATGTGGGTCATTCCTCCCTCACCACCGAAGAGCGACAACGCCATCTCAGAGAGAGACTTTGTATCTACTGTGGACAGTCGGGACATTTACTGGCTGCCTGCTCTACTCGCCCCCCTAGGAAGGGGGGGCACGATGGTGAGTTTTGAATTCTCTAATTTGATTCATATTGATCAGTTTCAATTGTCTGTCATATTGCATGTTCAGAATAGTGAACAGCAGATGTCAGCTCATCTTCGATTCTGGGGCTGCTGGTAATTTCATTGACCTGGCCCTCGCCACAAATCTAAGATTGTCTTTTGTCCCTTGTGTCCCTCCATTACATGTCGCAGTGCTAGACGGATGACCCCTGGGCTCCGGCAAGATTCAGCAGATAACTCAACCCATTCATCTCCAAGTTGGACTCTTTCATCATGAGGAAATTCAGTTCCTGGTCACTCGCTTTCCAAAAAACCAGATTGTTCTTGGCTTACCATGGCTGAGACTTCACAACCCTGAGACTTCCTGGAGAGATGGACAAATTACTCGTTGGAGTAGCTTCTGTTTCCAGTCTTGCCTCAACCTCCCTGAACCCATCTCTCTCCCTCCGGTATGTACCATGACTGTCCTCCCAGAAAAGGAGATGTCGACCCTGCCACAATGTTATTCAGATCTCCGGGAGGCATTCAGTAAAGCTAAAGCTACCCAACTTCCTCCTCACCGTTCCTGTGACTGTGCTATTGACCTTTTGCCAGGCTCCTCTCCTCCACGCGGATGAATTTACCCCTTATCTGAGCCAGAGACTAAAGCTATGGAAGAATACATAGCAGAATCCCTAGAAAGGGGTTTCATTCGACCCTCCACCTCTCCAGCTTCGATGGCTTTCTTCTTCGTAGGAAAGAAGGACGGGTGTCTTCATCCATGCATTGACTATCAAGGCCTGAACTCTGTCACCATCAAGTATCGCTACCCCCTTCCTCTGGTACCACCTGTACTAAAGCAGTTAAGAAACACCAAAATCTACACTAAGCTGGATCTTCATAATGCCTACAATTTGATCCGCATCCGGGAGGGGGATGAATGGAAAACGGCCTTCTCTACACACACTGGCCACTATGAATATCAGGTGATGCCTTTTGGACTTTCCAATAGTCCTTCTGTCTTCCAAGCCTTCGTGAATGACATTTTCCGTGACATTATTGGCAAGTAGGTTCTCATCTACATCGATGACATCCTTATATTCTCGTCTTCCCTCGATGAACACGTTCAACATGTCAGAGTGGTATTCAACCATCTTATTCAACATCAGCGTTATGCCAAGATGGAGAAATGTGAGGTCCACCAGTCCACCATCTCCTTCCTGGGGTATATCATCTCCCCTGAGGGGGTTGCCATGGACTCTTCCAAAGTACAAGTGGTACTGCAGTGGCCCTTACCGGTGTCTGTTAAGGAACTACAACACTTCCTCGGCTTTGCCAACATCTACCGACATTTCATTCAAGGTTTCAGCTCCGTTGCTGCCCCACTCACCTCTCTGCCCCGTGGTAAAGCCCAAAAATTAAACTGGACACCTTCCGCCCATCAAGCCTTTGATCTCAAGTGTCACTTCACTACTGCCCATATTCTCCATCATCCTGATCCCTTTCGACCCTCTGTGCTAGAAGTAGATGCTTCTGACTCTGGAGTAGGTGCGGTACTCTCCCAGCGATAAGGATCTTCTGCTAAACTCCATCCCTGTGCATTCTACTCCCACAAGTTATCTTCGGCTGTGAGAAACTACAATGTCGGCAATCGAGAACTCTTGGCCATGAAAACGGCTTTCGAGGAGTGGAGACACTGGCTAGAGGGAGCTCTCCATCCATTTCTGGTGATTACGGATCATCGTAACCTAGAATGTATTCAATCGGCCAAGCACCTAAATCCTCGCTAAGCCCGATGGTCTCTTCTCCGGATTCGATTTCATCATCACTTTTCGACCTGAGTCTAAGAACACCAAGGCCGATGCTCTGTCCCGCATTTATGATTCCTCCAGTGACAACAACCCTGTGACTTCCATCATCCCACCAACTCTCATTGTTGCTCCTGTACAGTGGGATATCATGGCTGATTTTACCCAAGCTCAGAACCAAGAACCCACTCCCACTGGTTGCCCTCCTGACAAAGTCTTTGTCCCTAGTTCCTTACGGAACAGGGTTCTTCAGTGGGTTCATGACTCGGCCTGCTTGGGACATCCAGGCGCTCAAGCTACATGCAGGTTAGTGCAAAACTGGTTTTGGTGGGAAAACCTAGCCACTGAAGTAGCTGACTATGTTAAAAACTGCAATGTGTGTGCCACCACTAAATCTCTTAGACAGCTCCCGTCTGGTCTCCTTCAGCCTCTTCCTGCCTCTCGACGTCCTTGGTCCCATATCGCAGTGGACTTTGTCACAGATCTACCCAACTTGCAGGGTTTCACTACCATCCTAACCGTGGTGGACTGATTCTCTAAAGCCTGTAGATTTATCCCTCTGCCCAAATTCCTTAGTCCATGTTTTGTTTCTTTGTTTTCACTATTTGCCTTATTAAACTGCACATGAATCTTAACACTACTGTCCCGGCATCTTCGCTACATATACAGTATTGGCTAAAAAATATTGGCAACGTTGGTAAATGAGCAAGGAAGGCTGTGAAAAACATGTCTTTATTGTTCGTCCATTTGAACCTTCATTCAAAATATTCACAAAAATCTATCCTCCAAATAGATATCAAACAATTTCAAACAAGTTTTATCCAAAAAAATATTTATTTAAAATGTGACAATTATTGGCACCCTTGTATTCAATACTTTGTGCAACCTCCTTTTGCCAAGATAACAGCTCTGAATCTTCTCATAATGCATAATGAGGTCATCACTGATTCTCCACCAAATTTCACAGTGGGTGCAAGACACTGTGGCTTGAAGGCCTCTCCAGGTCTTGGTCTAACCATTAGACGACCATGTGGAGTATTGGTGATGATCTGGGGGTGCTTCAGCAAGGCTGGAATCGGGTAGATTTGTCTTTGTGATGGATGCATGAATGAAGCCACATACAACATTATCCTGGATGAAAACTTGCTTCCTTCTGCTCTGACAATGTTCCCCAACTCTGTGGATTGTTTTTTCCAGCAGGACAATGTTCATGCCACACAGCCAGGTCAATAAAGGTGTGGATAGTGGAGCACTGGATCAAGACCCTGTCATCACCAGACCTGAACCCCTTTGAAAACCTCTGGAATGTGATCAAGTGGAAGATGGGTGGCCACAAGCCATAAAACAAAGATGAGTTGCTTGAATTTTTGCACAAGGTGTGGCATAAAGTCACCCAACAGCAATGTGAAAGACTGGTAGAGAGCATGCCAAGATGCATGAAAGCTGTTATTGAAAATCAGGGTTATTCCACCAAATATTGATTTCTGAACTCTTCCTAAGTTAAAACATTAGTATTGTGTTTAAAAAATGAATATGAACTTGTCTGTCTTTGCATTATTCGAGGTCTGAAAACACTGCATCTTTTTTGTTATTTTGACCAGGTGACATTTTCTGCAAATAAATGCTCTAAATGACAATATTGTTACTTGAAATTTGGGAGAAATGTTGTCAGTACTTTATAGAATAAAACAAAAATGTAAATTTTACTCAAACACATACCAATAAATAGCAAATCCAGAGAAACTTGTAGTACCTACCAAAAAGTGGTCCAAGGAAGGACAACCGGTTATCCAGCGACAGGGTCATGGGCGGCCAAGGCTCATTGATGTGCGTTGGGAGCGATTGTCTAATCCAATCCCACAATAGAAAACGTAATGCTGGCCATTATTGAAAGGTGTCAGAACACACAGTGCATCGCAGCTTGCTGTGTATGGGGCTGCATAGTCGCAGACCGGTCAGAGTGCCCATGCCTACCCCTGTCCACCACCGAAAGCACCTACAATGGGCATGTGAGCGTCAGAACTGGACCATGGAGCAATGGAAGAAGGTGGCCTGGTCTGATAAATCACATTTTCTTTTAGATCATGTGGAAGGCCGGGTGTGTGTGCTTCATTTACCTAGGGAAGAGATGGCAGTAGGATGCACAATGGGAAGAAAGCAGGCCGGCAGAGGCAGTGTGATGCTCTGGGCAATGTTCTACTGGGAAACCTTGGGTCCTGGCATTTATGTGGATGATAACAAAACATTTTAAACAGTATGATATCATTTTAATTCATGTTCATGTTAATTTTGGCACCATATTAAAGTATGATGCCATTTGGGGGCAGTGGTAGCTCAGCGGTTAAGGCTCTGGGTTACTGATCAGAAGGTCAGGGGTTCAAGCCCCAGCACTGCCAAGATGCCACTGTTGGGCCCTTGAGCAAGGCCCTTGACCCTATCTGCTCCAGGGGCACTGTATCATGGCTGACCCTGCACTCTGACCCCAGCCTAGCTGGGATATGTGAAAAGAAGAATTTCACTGTATATGTGCAAAATGTATAATGTGTGATAAAGAAAATTATTATTAATTATAGCAAAATGTAATGTGAGAGTTTTGAGATGAAATCAAAGATCATTTGAAAATAATAAAAAGCCTCTATATGGCCAAGTGTGATCATTAAACAGAAGTATGTCATTTAATGAAATAATATACAGTCACATGCGTTGCATGCCACAGTATAAATAAGAGGCCCTTCTCTGCCCTGTCGTCTCCTTCACACACACACAAACGCAACACACACTACTAATGCTTGATTTTCATGCAATGTGTCCAATAGTATCCATCTGCAGAGCCACAGATCAGTGTGTTGAGTGTAAAAACGGCTGTGAACTCTCAAATGAACTCTTTCTCCATTGCAGCTCAGAGATTTCAGCTCGTGATTCACGGGAATCTTGATATAACGAACCCTTCACAAACAGGAAAAACTTCAAAGATCTTTCAAAATAAAAGTCCAGCTGAAATGAGAGCTCTGTTCAACTGGATGCGTGAAATTGAAGACATTACGACAGAAAAATATTACTACAGTATAAAAGTGTATCATTCAAAGCAGTTGCAATAACACTCATTGTAACAATAATATAACATTAAATGGTATATTATTAGTATTATTATCTGTAAGCAATATCACATAAGCAAGTGTACTGAATATCAGCATGATGTGATTCAGCCATGGCAGGCTTTTGCCTCAGGTGATCAGATTGTTTTCATTTGATGTTTTCATTAATACTGTAAAGCTCTGTTGTGCATTTGTTTTTTTTGTTTTTTGTTTTGTTTTTTTAACCAAACAAATTCGACAAATTCAGTAGTGAGACTCACAAACAACAATTAATATTATCGTCAACAACATTAGAAAGCTGGTCTAGAATAACCCACTTCTATAAATTTCCTTCTGCCTCTCTTTGTTTCTCCAATTCCATGTTGTCTTTCATTTTAGTGTTCATTTGTTCCATTTTTGTCAAAGTTTTGTAGTTAGTCTGCCTGGGTTTGTCATTGATACTGCATCGTTTATTATTGATCAACAAAAGCACAAAACCCACAAAGAAACAGATGTAGGGATAAGATTCCCAAAGTGGCCAAACGAACACAACATGAAGTGTACTGTAGATCTGTTTAAAGCAGGGGTGTCAAACATACACCCCGCATGCCGGATCCAGCCCACCAAGGAGTCATCTCTGGACCACGGGATGATTTGCGAAAAAATAAAGAAGTAGGCTAATGTTTGAAAACATTCACGTTGATTTAGCCTGTAACTTGGGTAAGATGTATTTATACTATTATTTTATTAGCAACAGAAGAACAGATAAACATTCAAATTTGTGGTGTTGCATGTATGTTATAGTTTGCATAATCAGTGGAATTTCTTTTAATTATGTGGGACATTCAGCACTCGCAGTCACGCATGTCAGCAAATGCCACACATGTCTGAGGGTGACACAAGTTCCATGGCCACATGTTCCCACAGTGAGGTTTCTCTCACAGAAATAATGACAACAAGGACATGTCCAAGGAAAAATATTAGATGTAATAACTGTTGTATTGTTTCCATCCCATTGAACTATCATTACTTTTAAGCAGGTTTCAATTTATTGGTGTTTATGTTCGGTTTCAGGTGGTTTATTGAGGCTAAAGCTCCAGCCAAAGAGTGAGCGGTTCTCTCTTTTTCTTGCAAATATTATTGCTCGATTCCTTTCAACTAATTGTGTGTGTATTTGTGATGTAACCTCTGGTTAATGAAATTAGTAAATGCTGTGTTTTTCCTTTTGTTCAGAGTATAAAATTAGCACCCACCAACCCGGCAAATGTGGATATTTTATGTGCAGTGGTGGGTTATTTTTGTGGCGGGCGACTTTTAAAGTCTTGGAGTTACATGTCACAAGAAATGCTGTCAGACACAAAGACACACATTTAAAGAAACACACTTGATTATATTTTGAAGAACAGATGAAAGAAAAGCCGTTGATGTGCATATCTGTGTATTCAGAGGCGCTCTGCCACCCACAAGCGCAGCGCTTCTCATGGAACACGTGTATGCAGAGTGCTCACTGTTTCTGTTGTTTCAGTCATCTGAAAATAGTTTGCAACTGCAAGAACGGTGTCGTCCACGAGAACGCTGCAAATGATTTCAGACCACCTCAAGAGGTGCTCTAAGTTTAGTTCCCTTAATTTCCATGGAGCAGTTTGCATTTACACACACTGTAAATCCAACATTTCTTAATTCCAAACATTTGTGGCTGAATACATAACCATACAAAGAATATGACATGCAGTGACATTAATGAATTGTCATGTTTGTCATCATAATTCACTACAGCTTCAGAAGTGGTGTTTTATATACCTTTATGAATAACCAAAGGAACTGGTAAAAAAAATCAAAGTGGCTGGTGAAATTGGGAATTCATATGTATATATATAATTTATAAATATAAACTTCGGTCGCCAAGCAATGTCGCTTGGTCCAAACCAGCCCGTGACCCAAAATGGGTTTGACACCCCTGGTATAAAGTATTCATAAAAGCAATGCACAGCCTATGTTCAGGGGCGTAGATTAAGAGGTAACCCCCCCCCCAATGTTCAAGCCATATCTACGACCTTGTGTTCATGTATGTTTAATGTGTCACTGCAGCTGTTTGTGCATTAACACAACAACTCCATGTGCAAACTGCAACACAAATGCCGTAACCTGTTTAAATAATGGATAAAATCAAGCCTACCAAAACATTATCAATCATGCCGCCTCACTTCACAGCGAGTGCAAATTGCCTGGAGGTTGAGGAAGTTTCAACAGTTACATTTATTAGTATTGATGAACCAATAAAAAACACTTCTGAAACATCCCTGGAATGTTCTTCACAAGAGAGGAGTTAAGCATGCTTCCACAGTAAAGTATGATGTGTTATCTGTACAATGAATATAACTGATCTGGACAATTCTAAAATACTGAACAGTTTTTTTTTCCATTTTCAGAATTCACAAATTTGCATTCACAACAATTATAAAAAGATAAAAAACACAGCCATGTGTCATAAATCTTTGGAAAGTTCTTAATAAGTAGAATATAATGATGTTTCACTCAGAGACCAAACTACAGAGTATTACCGTGTGAAATCCAAATGTATAATAAACAGATAAACAGAATAATCATAACATTTTGGCTTATTACTTCATGAAAAATACACATGATATTGAAAATGGCATATCACATATGACAGCAGATGCTTCCGAATCAAACAAGCCCACATTCAACATAATATGATGAGTAGATGCTGAAATATTACTCAAAGAGTGTCATGACTGCTATGGTGGCTATCACTAATGGCGTCTCTCTCTATAGCGATGGTTTCTCTGGCATCGATTCACTGAAACATGATCGTTCATGTCATAGATGTGACATCATTAGATCGTCCTCATTAGATGTCTAGAGAGCGTCCTGGTTACTTTTGTAACCTCCGTTCCCTGATGGAGGGAACAAGACGTTGTGTTGATGTAGTGACACTAGGGGACACTCTTGGGAGCCCCAAACACCTCTGCTTTTTGAAAAAAGGCCAATGGGAATTGGCAAGTGGAATTTGCATGCCACTCCCCCGGACATATGGGTATAAAAGGAGCTGGTATGCAACCACTCATTCAGGTTTCGTGCTGAGGAGCCGAGACAAGGTCCCAGCCATTTCAGCGGGTAGTTCAGTGTTATGGCAAGAGGGACACAACGTCTCGTTCCCTCCATCAGGGAATAGAGGTTACGAAAGTAACCAGGACGTTCCCTATCTGTCACTCACTCGACGTTGTGTCAATGTAGTGACACTAGGGGTCCCTATACAAAACGCCACAACTAGCTGAACTGTGTTACGTGGACTGGCGGTGCGAGACGGGCAGACCGCTGTGTGCTGGAGGGACAGGCTCTATCACACCCTTCCGTAGAAGGGTAGCAATCTCCACACGCAAGGTAGCGGCGTTCTCGCCCCTTCACCGAGGTGAAGTGGACGCCGCTAAACCTGGGCGGGTGCCTGGCAAACTGAATTGCGTAGCCGAGTTGGACGGTCCGGGTCAGCCATCGCGACGGGTTGGAAAGCGTGAGCCACGTGTCCAACCTCCAGGCGAGGGGGACCAAGGGGATAATCATGTCGGACATACCGAGTGGATGAGCCCGCTCTCCGATGCTGCGCTCGATATCTCATCTTCTTCCCGGGCCCCGAATAAGAGGTCGAACTCGCCCGCAGTCGAGCCGGCGGTCTCATCCGACCGGAGCAAGCGAGCGTGCTGAGGAATGGGAGGTCCGTGGGGGGTCACCCGGCGGAGGTGGTCCCATTGGAGTCCCCAAATCGCCCCCAGTGCTAACCAACTCGGCCTCATACCCGTAGGTAGAAGGACCGAGGTGGGAAGCCGCTTGGGTGGCTAGCTTTCTAACGAAGGCAAGCCGCGACCGTAACGTTGCCATGGTCGTGTTCTCACAATGAGGACAAGACCCAACCACGAATGAAGTCTCTGCATGGGCAGCGCCCAGACACGTAAGACAGTGATCATGGCCATCAGAAGCGGAGAGATAACGACCGCAACCAGGAATAACACACAAGCGGAAAGACATCTTTAAAAAGACGTTCCATGTGTGCCGCTCTTTTAGAATTGAAAATATACTCTTTTAGAATATACTCTCTTTTTTTGTTCTGCCGAAGTGCCCAAGGGCGTTCTCTGCACTTCACGGGTGCAGAGGGGGAGAAGTGCAGAGAACGCCCTTGGGCACTTCGGCAGAACAAAAAAAGAGAAATGCACCATAAAATCCAGCAGTTTGAGGTGATCGGTAGGGAGAATTTAATTCAGTGCACTGAACGCAACCACTCGGCTCCGAAGAGCTCATTTTATACCTGTATGTCTGGGGGAGTGGCATGCAAATTCCACTGGCCAATTCCTATTGGTCTTTTTTCAAAAAGCAGAGGTGTTTGGGGCTCCCAAGAGTGACCCCTAGTGTCACTACATTGACACAACATCGAGTGAGTGACAGATAGGGAATGTTAGATTCCATACTTGGAAAAAGGCATTTGTCTACAATATTCCTATTATCATATTTTTATTTATTTTTATTGACCATTTAGAATCAAGTATACCAGAAATTTGCATAATAACCATGCTTATTCAGTGCCCTAATTAACTGATAGTACTACGGCAGCAAATTAATCTAAAGATCAAAGTCACTTTCATGTACTCTTTTTACTTTCTGCAGAACTGCAATGTATAGTACTACTGTAAGGAGCAGGGCTAATACTGGTGTTTAGAGAGTACAACGACTTCTTGTTGTGCGCCCCGGGTCTCTAAATCACGGCTAAAGCCCTTAGGGGAGCGAGGGCAGCATGTCCTCTGGATAAAGTAAATAAAGTTTTATCTCTTACCTGTCTCTCAAAAACTCCAAATTGCCTGGCACAAATCCAGTGAGCACTCCTCAGGCATTCGAGGCAGCAGGGGCTGACCTAATCACCATGGAGATGCTGTCTAACAGATGGCATTATGGGATGTGGGGAGAGAGGAAAGGGATTTGTCAGTGTGGCTGCTTGTTTTGCTCCCGGCTGATTCCGAAGGTGTTACTTTCAGAAAGCTTATGATCTGTGAGTGACGGAGAGAATAAGAGAGAGAAAGACATTGAAAGGGATGAGATATTCATGCTGGGGTGTAGAGCTCAAAGCTGCAGATATATACTCAGTTGATTTCTACCGGGTTGAAACTCAAGAACACATGAGTTTAAATGATAATGGAGTTACGAGTTAAGTTCAGGAGGGTTTAGGTCAACAGCATGAATTTCCATGAAGTCATACGATAGCTTTGCGAGAGAAAAATTCAGTCGTTAATCGCTGATAATCTTCCCTTCAGCTGTAGCACTCAAACTTGGCGAGACACAATCTGCCTCATCATACGCAAGAATGGCATTAACGGCATTAACCAATGGCCGGTACGACTTACAGTTGCGAATTTGAATATAAGAGCTACAGAGGACAGAAAGATTTCCAAGGATTATCAAATTAAATTTAGGCTGTTCCTTTCACAAATCTAGGTGTGGCTTCAGAAGACTTTGAATTTAACATGCAAGTTGTAAGTGTTTCTCGACCAGGGGGCCGGGACCCACTTGGGGGCCTCAGCACACTTCTAATGGGCCTTTTAGATAATTTAAAATGATTATTATTTTTAAAGTTAATGAGTAACTAACTTGTTATAATAAATCTAAAAATGCTAAAAAAAAATAGTCTTTATTCAAGGAACATACACAATGAAAGTTTTTGAATCATGCAATTAAAGGGATATTCTGAGTTTAAAACAAGTTACACCTCAATCGACAGCATTTGTGGCATAATCTTAATTAGCAAATAAATTAAATAAGTAAAAATTAACTTGTCCCAACTTTTCTTTAAAAAAAGCAAAAATCGAGGTTACAGTGACAGTGGAAGTCAATGGGGCCAATTTTTGAGTGATTTTATCATACTAAAATCATGATAACACACATATTGTTTATGTCTTTACTTTTGAAACAGTGAGCATTTTAATGTTTATGGATTCACTCCATTGATTTCCATTGTATGTGTCTCACTGGAACACAGATTTTTTAAAGAAAACGAGGGGCAAGTTGAAATTAATTTTGTGGTAATCAACATTATGTGACAAATTCTGTCGAATGAGCTTCACTTGAAATGAACCCGGAATATTCCTTTAATCGCACTAATTATTTTAATCTTTTGGCATCTTACTTTCTGTTCATGAAATTTGAACACAAACAGCTTTGTCATTATAACAGCAAAAGTACCGGAGGAAATATCTTGGCATATTGGGGGATAATATTCTTGATAATATTCCCTGCATCATTCAAACAGATGATAATATTCAAAGATGTGATGATAATATCCTGCGTGGGATCCATATGAGCTGAAGTAAGATCACACCAGAGTGATGTTTTGGTGGTGCACGGATAAAAGTTGCAATGATGACATTTCCCATATGAGCCGGCATTGGTTAAGCTTGTTAAAAAGCCCTGAAGGGGCACCAGCACACCATGAGCTCATCCAAAATACAACATATGCTGGTGAGCAGCAGTGCTGGTTCAGTGCTCTTTATCCTGTGCCACATTAGCATCTGTGTATATCTGTCATAATCTGTGTCCGACTCCATTAGTGTTGGCTGTATATCTTTGACTCCATATTGACTTTCTTTCATCTTCTGCAGGAAACTCTATAGCTGTAGATTACAGACTGACCCAGCTCAAGAAGAGAAAGACTTGTGCCAGCTCAAGATGTAAGGTGCACACACTCATATTTACACACGCACAAACACCTTGGCCGAAAAGGCCCTGACAGGACAAGAGCATGCTTGTCATGTTGCTTATATTCTGAAAATGTCTAAACCATTCATCCAAACACATGTTCCCTCTCACCCTCTCACCCTCTCAACACCTCTCTCTCTCTCTCACACACACACACACACACACACACACAGTTATAGACTTGTGTATGAGCACACAAGAGTGAATAAGTTGCAACACTCTCTAGAGAGGAGAGGTTTATCGGCTTATCACAGCTAACTGGCACAGCGCTCTCTCTCTCTCTCTCTCTCTATTTCTCTCTCACTCTGCTTCCATTCCAGCACACCCAAACCGACCTATTGTGCTTTCTTTGAAAGACAAGCCTCCTCTAAACATCTGTTTCATGGTGCGAGTTGCAGGTGAGCTACATCCATGTCTGCTCCTTCATTATGAAAACATACACCCTGAAGAGACCTATAGGAGATAAGATTGAAACCACAGGATACATTTTCTGTCTGAATGCAAAAACATACTGTGTGTGTGAAGTTTTACAGTCTAATTTGGAGCTACCTGGGCTCCGTTTCCAGATATCCGACACCACATGCAGCTTGGCCGGGCAGGTAGAAGGGGAAGTGGAGCGGATCAATACACTTGTTACAGACTGCAGATAATGAAAATGTGGAAAAATATATATATTCCTCGCTATGAATTTTTGATTAGAAGAAAGCCCAAGGATGAAAAAAGACGCAGGCTCAAAAGACACAAACGTATAAATAGTATACTAGATAAATAATTGAACAAATATTATTATTGATTTGTCAGTCTTATTTATTTTTTCATCATCTTCACCTCTTTTTTTAATGTTAAAGTCTCTCCCTTGATGGTAACTCAAGAGAAGACATTAGATACAAAAGTTATAAATTGTTGTGCATCTGTTGTGTTGTGATTACGATGCCTCAAGTTCTCAGCAAATCTTATCATATCAGAGTCATATCTAAGAAACTAAAGCTATGAGACTAAGACTTTTGATATGAGGAAGAGAAAATACCCTTGATCTTTTTAGCATCTCTATCTCAACCGTATACACATTTCATGAATTGAAAGCTCCAAGAGCAGTGGATGACTCTAAAACACCTAAATTGTTTCCCTTCTTCTGGGAAGATGGCGCCACAGGTGGCTGCTTCGGTGTGGAGCTATCTAGTGTTTTTGTTACTTTTGTTTATTTGTCATGTTTTTTTGTCACTCTTTCCCGATCAGTTTCACTGGAGATGAAGCTTCGTCAATGCGGCTTTAGGACTCCACTGCCGAGAGTTCATCTGGTGAATGTTCGCTCCCTCGCCAACAAAACGGATGAACTGCTTCTGCTCATTCAAACAAATAAGGACTTTTCTAACTCCTCTGCTCTGTGCTTCACAGAAACCTGGCTGAATTAAGCCATCCTGGACAGCGCGCTTCATCTGCCGGGCTTCCAGCTGTTAAGAGCGGATCGCGTTGCGGAATCATCCAGGAAAACGAGAGGCAGTGGAACATGTTTTACATCAACGAAAGTTGGTGTACAGATGTAACAGCACTGAAGAAGATGTGCTGTCCTAATTTAGAAGCGCTCTTCATAAACTGTAAGCCTTTCAAGAGTTTTCTTCGTTCATTCTGGTGAATGTTTATATCCCGCCACAAGCGTGCATGAATGCAGCGTTGCAACAGCTGGCTGATCACATCACAGACACAAAGCAACAACACCCGGACTCACTTATTATTATTCTGGGAGATTTTAATAAAGCTAACCTCAACCATGAACTGCCAAAATGTAAACAACACATCACATGCCCCACCAGAGACAGAAATATATTGGACCACTGCTACACCACTGTAAAGTCAATTCAAGTAATTTTTATTTGTATAGCGCCTTTCACAAGATAAGCTTTATAGAACATTATACATTAACAGAAAATGAAACTGTAATATCTATAATGTCTTAGAGTCATCATTGTGTAGTGTAATAAAACACGATTGTGAATTGTGTTTAAAAATAAGTAAATTAAATAATAATTGTATTTAGAACCCCAGTAAACAAGCTGAAGGCAACTGTGGCAAGGAACACAAAACTCTATAAGATGTTGGTTAATGGAGAAAAATAACCTTGGGAGAAACCAGGCTCACTTTGGGGGCCAATTCCCCTCTGGCTAACATCATGAATATAATGGTAATATTACTTATGTATTGTGCAAATCATGGTTTAAAATTATTAAACTAAGTGTTAAGGGTCAGTGTATAAACAAAGATTTTGTATGAACTGTACGATTAATGACTAATGTCTTTGAAGTCCATCCTGGATTAACTGCAGAAGTTCACATAGATGAATTGTTCTTGTTCGATGGCTGATGAAGGGTTTTGTTGGCAATTAAATGATAGTCTATATATTCCATTTCAAGAGTGTAGTCCATCATTAGACCAAGGTGATGCAGGCAGAGATCAGTTAGGTGCATCACAGTTCAATCGGTCGGTAATTTCGTGAGGTCTATTCTAAGTCCAAGATGGCATATGATGTATCCCATGTCTTATGTTTGGAGTTGGCATCAGTTCATCCTCTGAAGTCCATCGTAATAGACTGAAGTGATGTTTGGCTGGCACCAGCTGCTATTAGTCGTCATCACTCAGAGACACGTAGTAGTGGAGTCCAACACGAAGCAGGAATGGAGCTGGATCCAGCCGGTTCTGGTGACCTCAGGATAGGATTCCCGAGGTTGAGACAGGGAAACAAATAGAATAATATTAGCATAGATGACATTCAATTTATTGCAGAGTTATAGATCATGATCAATTTTTCTTGTTTCTGGTTCTGGCAGACCTAACTAAAGCAGCCTAATTGTAAGTTGAAGGATACATCAGGTGTATGCCAGGCTAAATAGATGAGTCTTTAGTCTAGACTTAAACTGAGTGAGTGTGTCTGCATCTTGAACAGTGTTAGGGAGACTATTCCATAGTTTAGGAGCCAAATATGAAAATTATCTACCTCCTTTTGTGGATTTTGATAATCTAGGAACTATTAACAGGCCAGAATTTTGCGATCGTAATGAACTTGATGGAATATAGCATGGAAGAAGGTTACTTAAGTACTGTGGAGCTGGACCATTCAAAGCTTTGTACGTAGTTAACAGAATGTGAAAATTAATACAAAATTTAACAGGTAGCCAATGTAATGATGATAAAATGGGGCTAATATTATCATATTTCTTGGTTCTAGTCAGCACTCTGGCTGCTGCATTTCGAACCAATTTAAGTTTATTTATTGATCTTACTGGACATCCTCCTAGTAATGCATTACAATAATCTAGTCTTGAGGTCATGAATGCATGAATTAGTTTTTCGGGATCAGCAACAGAGAGCATGTGTCATAATTTAGCAATATTTCTTAGGTGGAAGAATGCTGTTCTACAAATATTGGTAATTTGATTTGAAGTTCTTCGCTGTTGAAGATGATGCAACAGTACATTCACCGAGAGCCAAATTATATTTTAGGGCTTGTTTTTAGAGGTTTTTGGTCCAATAATTAGTACCTCTGTTTTGTCGAAACTGAGTAGAAGGAAATTTCTGGCCATCCAATCTTTAATTTCATAGATACACTCAATGCTAATTTGGAGAATTGTGAAATTTCATCAGGTTTTGAAGAAATATAAAGTTGGGTATCATTGGCATAACAGTGGAAACTTATTCCACGATTCCTGATAATATCTCTCAGGGGAAGCATATACAAGGAGAAAAGTAGAGGCCCTAAAACTGATCCCTGTGGCACTCCATACTTTACTTTTGTTTGTTTTGACAATTCCTCATTTACATAGACAAAGTGGTAGCAGTCTGCTAAATAGGACCTAAACCATGCTAATGCAAGTCCACAAATGCCAACATAATTCTCTAGCCTATTCAAGAGAATGTCATCATCTATTGTGTCGAATGCAGTACTAAGATCTAAAAGCAGTAGAAGTTAAATGCAGCTGTGATCAGATGATAAGAGCAAGTCATTTGTAACTGATAAGTGCAGTCTCTGTACTGTGATGGGGCCTAAATCCTGACTGAAATTCTTCATATATTCCATTTCTCTGTAGAAATGAACATAGTGTTTTCGACATAAACAGGAGATTTGAAATCGGTCTATAATTAGCCAGTTATCCAGGATCAAGCTGTGGCTTCTTAATAAGTGGTTTGATAACTGCCATTTTAAAGTTTCTTGGGACATGTCCTAAGGATAGCGAGAAGTTAATAATATTAAGAAGAGGTTCTGAGATTACAGGGAATATCTCTTTTAAGAGCTTAGTTGGTGTTGGATCTAACATACATGTTGTGGCTTTTGATGTTTCGATAAGTTTTGTTAGCTCTTCATGACCTATGACAGCGAAGGATTGAAGTTGCATGTGAAAATTATGAGACACTGTTTTCTGAGGTACTGTGACAGATGATTGCATAATCCGAATTTTATTTCTGATTATTTCAATTTTATCAGTAAAGAAATTCATGAAGTCATTACTCTTGTGCTGCAACAGAATATCTGGTTCAGTTGAGGATTTATTCCTAACCAATTTAGCCATAGTACTGAATAAACACCTAGGAATGTTGTGGTTTTTTTCTGAGTTTGCTAAAATATGCTGACCTGGCAGCTTTTAGTGCCTGTCTGTAGCTACAGACACTATCCTTCCATGCACTGCGAAATACCTCTAATTTTGTATTCTTCCACTTGCACTCCATTTTCCAAGATGCTCTCTTGAGAGCATGAGTGTGATCATTGTACCATGCTGCAGGGCTTTTTTCTTTAATTTTCTTTAAGCTGTCTTTAGTGGTCGAAAGAATAGTTCTACCTGAACGATAGCACGGTGTAGACTGAGTAACATTAGCTGATCACAGCATACAAGAGATGAGGTAATGATCTGTGGTAGAATTTCTATAGTATCAACATCAACTCCATATGACAGAATTAAATCCAGCGAATGATTATGGCGATGAGTTGGTCCTGTCACATTTTGACTCCAAGAGAGTTGAGAATATCGATAAATGCTAATCCCAATGTGTCATTTTCATTATCTATGTGAATGTTGAAGTCACCAAAGCTCTATCTACATTAACTACAATATCTGATAAAAAAATTAGCAAATTCACCAAGGAAATCAGAATAAGGCCCGGGTGATCTATATACTGTAGCAAGGGTAAAAGACGACAGAGTTTTTGACTCTTGTGTAGGGTTTTACTGGTTGTTTAGATCAGTGTTACTATCAGGACTCATTAATAATTATTTCTTTAGTTATTAATTAATTTTTTAATTAATTAATTGAATCTAACTCATTAAAACCTCATATGGGGCTCCAGTAAATGTAGTGCGCTACGTTTAGGAGCGGGTTTGGTTATTAGCAATAATTAATAATTATCAAAGATAATTATTAATTATTAAAATCAATAGAACATGGATGAGCATCAATGTTAGCTTTTTTAATCCTTTAAATCAACAGTTATCAAAGATAATCACCAATCATTAACATCTATGATACATTAATTAAAATTAATACTAGCTTATTGATCCTTCAAAATCAACAATCGTCAAAGATAATTATCAATTATCAAAAATCAATAGAATATTAATAAGGATTAACATTGATGGGGCACCACCCTGGAATCAGGGACTAATAACCAGATAGTATAACAGTCTCAATATTAGATTGTTTTCTTAGGAAAATCGACATCTGAAGAATATCGATTTTCGGGATAAAAACAATGAATGAAGGCTTGAATCCGAGCACTGACATCCCATCAGCATGACACAGGTGTATGCAAAACAAACCAAAACACTTCTCTTTGTAATATAGCAAAGTTTATTTATGCAGTAATATCAATTAATAATTAATACAATGCAGTCAATAAACTTCCGACTTACAACTATAAACTAAACAGTGATATGATTAGATATGGAAATCAAAATAATCCTATAACACATGAGGGTGTGTGTGTGTGTGAGAGAGTGTGTGTGTGTGTGTGTGTTAGTACGAGAGAGAGAGAGAGAATTAAGTGATGGCCCCAAAGCCAATTGTGTGATCGTGGGAGAGAAAGCAGCTGTTAGTTTATCGCTCAGAGATGCGGTGGACGGCTCGTATACCGTCCCGCGGTCTTTGATTCTTTAATGGATAAACTCAGTTTGCAGGTCTCACCCGCAATGGCGGAAATGCACAACAGTCCAGTGTGGTTGGACTACAATACAGCAAATCAAATTTGCGATAATTAATACCCTGAGTATTAATAATGAGTGGACATGGCGGTCCGTAAACTGTACAAGCAATAACCTTTATACACAAGAATAACACACTATAATATTCTATCTCTACCCAGACGTAAACCTCTTACTTGAATCACATGAGGATGCAGAATGTGTATTCATCTGTCCTTTAACTCAGACTCGGTTCCTCGAGGCTCGGGTGATGACGGGAGGCCGTTTCCTCGCTCTGTCGGCGGGCGGTACGGCTGCTGATTCTCGGCGGGCTGGCGGAGAAATCAGTGACGTCGACTTGATTGAAGATGGAAGACAAATCTTTTCTCACTTCACTTCTGCAGGCAAACTGTCTCCTTCAGATCCATTAGAGTGTTCGGTTGAACACAGAATAATCTCAACTTGTCCAGCGAGATGGAGATTGTATGGCCACAGTTTCAAGTCGGACGTTACTACCTTGTGCCACAAGGCTGCACCTGAGAGCAGCGATGAGCTGCATCTATGCACGGCGAGCAAAGTTGCTGGAAGCAAATCCCGGAAGCATTTCAGAGGTATTTCTACTCCTGATGATGTCATGTTTGAGGTGCGTTCTGTCGTGTGCCTCATCCAATAGGAGTTGAGAGTTTGATCCTTTAGTGAGCAAGGCTTCATGGGATTTGTAGTCTGTTTTGGACTCCCTTTGTTTGATTTTGGTGTGGTTTTTATCAGTAAGATTTATGACTTATGTGGGGGCCTGAGTTAGGTTTTACGACTGTGTTAGGCCTGCCTTTGTCTTCTATCTGAATACATGAGGCCCAACACTTGATATCTTTGATATCTGACGTTGTCACATTATGCATTATTAGTTCAAAAGACTTAAACTTATATCCTGTCCTCTGAGTAACACCAAAAACATCACTGTAAATTGTAGCAACACCTCCTCCTCGACCCTTCAGACGAGGCTCATGTTTATAACAATAACCTGGGAGAGTAGATTAATTTAAACTGATATATTCATCCGGTTTAAAGGATGCATATCGCTCTGTCCCACTTGCAGCTTTAGGACTCTCTGATCACTGTATGGTTCATCTTCTCCTGACCTACAAGCAGAAAATAAAATCAGCTAAGCCTGTAGTTAGGACTGTAAAGAGATGGACTAATGAAGCAGAGATTGAACTACAAGCCTGCTTTGAATGCACTGACTGGAGTGTTTTTGAGGCTGCACACACAGACGTGGATGAGCTCACATATACGGTGACATCATTTATCAGTTTCTGTGAGGAAATGTGCATCCCTACTAGGACATTTTTATCATTCGTTAATGATAAACCATGGTTTACAGGAAGACTCAGACAGATTTGTCATGCCAAAGAGGATACTTGCAGAATATTGTACAGCCAGGCCAGGAACACATTGACTAAGGAAATCAGAGTGGCTCAAAGAAGCTACTCATAGGTGATGTTGCTGCCGGTGATGTCTGGTAAGGACCTGCCTTACAACAGGCCTACAAGCCCTCAGTCCAGCCTCTCTCATCCTGTTGTGGACAGTCTGAGACTGATGGAGGGATTGTGCATTCCTGGTGTAACTCAAGCAGTTGTTGTTTCCATCCTGTACCTGTCCTGCAGGTGTGATATTCGGATGTACTGATCCTGTGTAGGTGTTGTTACACGTGGTCTGCCACTGCAAGGAGGATCAGCTGTCCTTCCTGTCTCCCTGCAGTGCTGTCTTAGGCATCTCACAGTATGGATTTATTGCCCTGGCCACATCTGCAGTCCTCATGCCTCCATGCAACATGCCTATGGCATTTTCACGCAGATGAGCAGGGACCCTGGGCATCCTTCTTTTGGTGTTTTTCAGAGTCAGTAGAAAGGTCTCTTTAGTGTCCTAAGTTTTTATAACTGTGACCTTAATTGCATACCATCTGTAAGCTGTTTGTGTCTTAACAACCGTTCCACAGGTGCATATTCGTTAATTGTTTATGGTTCATTGAACAAGCATGGAAAACATTGTTTAAACCCTTTACAATAAATATCTGTAAAGTTATTTGGATTTTTACAAAATTATCTTTAAAATACTGTGTCCTGAAAAAGGGACATTTCTTTTTTGCTGAGTTTACTCTTACCTTGTTTTATATCCTGTGTCTCACTTTGATGTTGTGTGTACACTTGTTTCTTCTATCACCAAAAAAATTCCTTGTGTACGTGAGAACACTTGGCAATAAAGCTCATTCTGGTTCTGTATTTTAGTGCACTGTTTAAATAACAGGTGATTAGAGTCTGTTTTTCTGTGTCGTCTGGTTATGCTTGGATTGTGCAATTTTACGATTGGGTATGGACTGGTTTGTGCAAGGTTTACTGTTAATAGCCACCTCGAGTCTAGTTCTGATGCTGCCTGCAATAAACACAAACAAAATACCCATGAGATCTTGTCTGCTAGTCATTACACGGTAAATGTTTGTTTTTTGGATCTCCATGGGAACGGCATAGGAGACGTGTCTTTAAAAGGCACCTGTTTCGCAGGCTTTCATTAGCTCAAGCTTAGTCTCAGATGCTAAGGGGGCTTAATAATATGCAGACCAGACGACGCTTGAAGGAGACACTAAGGAGACACATCGAGACTTGCACAGAGGTGTTGGACATGTCTGCTGCTCCGTCAAGTTAACCTTTAGCTACATCAAACAGAGTAACTGCTGACAATCCCGAGAGAGAGAGAGAGAGAGAGAGAGAGAGAGAGAGAGAGAGAGAGAGAGAGAGAGAGAGAGATTAGTATTCTACAGCATTTAGATTTATGCAGATACTGTACATCCTACACATTATTACAAGGAAAATAACAAATAATGCAAGTAGGTTTACTAAAGCAAATAGCCACTCATAAGTGACATCATAAAGAAAGTACTTAGCCCACACAGCACACAAAATACAAAACTAAATACAATGCAGTAAACAGTATGTTTTGTATAATCAATCAAGTTCTTTAAACTGGATTATGCTGCTGTAAAGAATCAAGACACACCATAGCCTGCTATCAGAGCCGTAACCACCATAGATACTCAAGGAGATACATCCTCCTCAATATTCACCACACTGGTAAATCAGTATGAGTTTTTCAATGACTGATTCTTAAACTTTTACATTTGGTCCCCACTATCTTGAATATTTGGTAACATCATTGCCTGCTATCACACATTATCAGTAATAAATGTGCATTTATGGGTGAATGATGTGACGTTATTTTTTTTGGTCCATTTATTTGAAATTTTCATTTACTGAGTTCAAAGTCAGTTCTATGATGTGTGTACAGTATATGTTCAACTGCATATACCATACTGTATATAAAAGTTGAAAATATCATGTGGTGTTTGAAAATATCAGAATAATCTTTATTTTTTATTTTTTATTTTTTTAAATAAGCAGTGAAAATGCTTTTCTAAAAATATGATTAATATTTAAAAAAAAAAAAAAAAAAAAAAACATGTAGGTAGCCACGTGACAAAATAATAAATAAATAAATAAATAAAAACAGAGCATAAACAGAGAAGATTCCTTTAGACCCTCAAGACTGTTTGTAAAGTAATTTATATATATATATATATATATATATATATACATTCCGCGGTGGCCAGAAATATTGGCACCCTTGGTAAATATGAGCAAAGGCTGTGAAAAAAAAACAAATCTGCATTGTTTGTCCTTTTGATCTTTCATAAAATGTATTTGATGTAAAACAATTGAAACAGGGGAAATATCTCATTATTAAATAAATTGTTTTTTTTCTCCAAAACACGTTGGCCACAGTTTTTGGCACCACTAGAAATTCTTATGAGTAAAATATATCTGATGTATATTCCCATTCATAGTTTAATTTTTTTTTTAGTGCACCTGGGTGACTAGAAACATTAAATATGAGGTAACACACAAGCCAAATTCCCATAATCATCAATCACAGTGGGTTAGACTAAAGAATATAGTTCTGATGTGCGGCAAAAGATTATTGAGCTTCACAAAATGGGAAGTGGCTATAAGAAAATAGCCAAAACATTGAAAATGGCCATTTCCACCATCATGGCAGTAATTAAGAAGTTCCAATCAACTGGAGATCTTAAGAATTGGCCTGGAAAAGGACATGTGTCTATATTGTCTCCATGCACAGTGAGGAGGATGGTTCAAAAGAATCTCCAAGGATCACAGCTGGAGAATTGCAGAAATTAGTTGGGTCTTGGGGTCAGAAAGTCTCAAACAAATAAAATAAAAATAAAAAGGAAGTTGTTTGGGAGGGTTTCAAGAAAAAAGCCTCTGCTCTCATCCAACAACAAACTCAAGCGTCTTCAGTTTACCAGACACTACTGGAACTTCAAATGGGACCGGGTTCTATGGTAAGATGAAACAAAAAAAGAGCTTTTTGACAGCAAACACCAGAGATGGGTTTGCCGCATACAAAGATGAAGTACCCAATGCCCACGGTTAAATGTGGTGCTGGATCTTTAATGTTGTGGGGCTGTTTTTCTGCCAGAGGTCCTGGACATCTTGTTAATAATGATTATAATTTTTTTATTATTTCATACCATTAAATAACATTATAATGATATAACAGGTTATTTGGTGTAACCCTGAGAAATCTTCTTGATATTCTTGACTCAAGAAAAATTATATTTGGAAAAGATTTTTAATTATTTTTTAATCTTGAAATATGTTTGAAAACTTTTCTTGAAATGAATGATTAAGTTTTATTTTATTTATTTATATGTAGAAAATGCTATAAAAAAATTCTGAAAATTTGTAAAACAAACATGGACTCAAAGACCACATCTCAACTATATTATGTAAGTACTTATATGCTGTGGTAGTACTGCAGTCCTGTATAGTTATTCCAATAAACAAAAATATCAAGATTCCACCTTATATTGATTTGATTTTTAAGTATAGTAAGCTCCAACCTCAGTCTATTGAAAATCAATTACCATAATTAAATATACTGTATAGGCTACAAATTCCATTTCAGAAATATATGTATAAACATACACCCTTTTACCTACTGTACAATAAACTGCACAGCAGAGATTGTGTTCATGCAAATACATTATCACTCTCCTGATATCACACTGAGACGTTGAAGATGAACCACAGAGGTGGAGGGTGGCAGAGTTTCCTCATCAGTGGAAATAATTCCCATGTCCACCATCCAGTGAAGGGCAGTGGAGATGAGAAGCAGATTATGTTAAAAAATAAAGTAGAACAGTGATTGTTTGCAGCTTAAAGGGTACGCTTCATTTCTTTTCATTTACTCTAGAGTCCCTCAGGAGGCTTGTCTTGCCAGTGCCCTTCAATACATACAGAGCCTTCAAAAGTTCACACTTTCTTTGCCTTGTAGGAAACTGAAGACCTGCCAGAGGCAGAGGTCATGTAAAGGTAAACCAATTCAATCTTAGGGTGTGTCTTGAGTTCAAAGACAAATCTCGTGAAAGTGAACAACTGGTAACCAGTCTTTGCTGAATGAAATGACAGACATACTTCACTTCAAAGGCATATAACACAACTATATAATTATTATTATTTTACTAAATTTGCTTTGGATATTTGTCAAAAATGTATTACTTCTTCCTGTCTTATTTACAGAATACAGAATTTCAATTCAGTATTGCTGTCATCAACTCCATGACATCTTTAATACATCTCTTTGATGTGATGTGCCTTTGATCTCCCTGTGCTTTCAGTGAACTGTGGGATTCACTTTGATTAGATGCAAAACATGAGTTTTATCATGAATGCATATAGGCTGAAAGTTCAGACAGTTGCTTATTTGTAGATACATTCAGTCTAATTCAATGTTGACTTATTCATAGACTCCTCCAAAGAAACTGCGAAGACCAACTGTCACCTAAACCAGACTTCTTCATTATAGGATCCTACAGCATTCTTCATTTTTGCATTAAGTCTTGAATAAGATCTGGTTTGAAAGCCAGTACTGATCTACTCTTGTGTAACCAGATTTTTGAGTATCGGCTTAAAACCTGGTCCACTTTCCAGCTTATTAGTGTCAAGAACAGATAAGAGAATGATCATTTTTAAGTTAACTGTTCCTTTAATAATTAGTTCTTGCTTTAAAGGACTTATAGTGTCAGGCTGGTAAACGTGACTTTGTTTCCAGGCAAACTGATGCACTCTGACTCCTGAAAGTTTTGTGCACTCTTACCATTTGTGCAACGTGCATCAAACGTTCAGTGAACACAACTCTGTGGACGGTTGGTGTTCTGTCTGGGACTGAGACTAGGACTGATCCAATAGGTGGAAAGTTGTAATTTTAAACAGCTTAGGACATGGCAGATATTTAATAAAGATGCGAATTCAGCCTTTCATGTATTAAAGGATTTTATCTACTTAATTTCCTTCTGTTTTTGAAAAAACTGAAGTGAAGCAGTGTGGAGAGTGGCATTTATCCCACACTGAGGAAAAAGCCCTCTTCTACTCAAGCTCCACAGCGGGAGATCAGTAGGTCAGACCTGTATTAATGAGACATGTAGATAGGTTTGTATGCATGTGTGGGAAAAAGTTTGAACTGTCTATATAACCTCTAAAGTTCAGTTAGCAACCGCTCACCACATGACCAAAAAAGTATGGGGCACTGTGAAGGAAGGATGGAAGGAAGAAAGAAAGAAATGCTCAGCTAGACTGTGAAATGTAGCTTCCAGTAAGGTGTTATTTGATGAGCTGTCCATGGTTCTGAAATTTAGAGAAGGGTTTATTTCCACGTATGGAGGTGTTCCCACAGGACACGTTCTTGTGTTCCGTCTGTGCTGCTTTTAGTGTATGTACAAGTGTCAGATTAACATATCTGGTTATTGCATCACACCTTGCTGTTTCTTCAGCATCTTACAGCAAGTCAAGTTCAAAATAGTTACATTCTTAATATGCATTTCTTTAAAGGGATATTTCACCCCAAAATGAAAATTCTCTCATCATTGACTCACCCTCATGATATCCCAGGTGTGTATGACTTTCTTCAGCAGAACACATATGAAGAAAAATAGAAAAATATCTCAGCTCAGTAGGTCCTTAAAATGCAAGTGGATGGTGATCAGACTTTTGAAGCTCCAAAAATCACAGACAGTCAGTATAAACGTCATCCATACAACTCCAGTGGTTAAATTAATGTCTTCTAACATGAAACAATTTTGGTGCAAATAAGATCAATGTTTAAGTACTTTTTAACTATAAACTGGAAATATCCTCCCGAGAGCATTCCAAAGATGGCTGACAGTGGACTGACTTGCTAGAAAGACTTTGGTGATGCGGAGTGATACAAATAGAAGTTCCGTGAAGAAGTTAGAGCTGTGCTTAATCATGAATATAACATGGCTGTTGACCAATCAGCATCCAGGACCAGAACTATCCAATCTATAATTCTGCATAAATAAAAGTAAATTAATTGTTAGCAATTCATAATGCAAATATTATCATCACATCATCACATTTACATTTTGAAGACCAATGGGTGATTGTTTTGAATGTAAATCTTAAGTTTCTTAAAAAGTAAAACCAATGATGGTCTTTATTCAGTGGAAAACAAAAGGAGATGTTAGGCAGTATGTCAGTTTCAGTTACCATTCACTTTACAGTATATGGTGACTAAGAGCGTAACTCTCATTAACATCACCTTTTGTGTTCCACAGAAGTCAAACTGTCCCTTAGAGCAGTTAGGGCTGAATTATTTGCAGAAATGTATTACATAGGGTTATTGGTTTAAAACCTGAATCACACCGTTTGAGGAATATCAATACATTGCTATCTTATAAACAATGTAAAATCGTGTTTTGAGCCCCCTGTTCTGTTCTGCGTTGTCTAGCTGTTTAAAACGCAAGGACATGTCCTGTGTGAACAGCCCCGAGGCATTATTTGAGCAGTCCGTGGTCCTGAAACCGAGAGCAAGAACACATAACTCCACTTATATACTCAATTGCTGAATATTCAAGGAGCAAAGGAAGAGACATAGACAGAGAGAGAGAGAGGAGGGAGAGAGAGAGAGAGCTAGAGAGAGAGAGGAGTATAGGAATTTTTGGTTGTACAGATGTACACGGTAAGGATTAAAGTTCCGCATACCTCCATCATTATGTAGGGAAATTTATAATGGAATTAGCTGCGTTCGACAGCCATTATAAGAAAAAAAAAAATTACAAATAATTAGATCATTTGTCTAAATAAAATTCTCCACCATTAAAATCATAATACAATGTCTCGTTGTATCTGCTCACAATTTCTATTGTAAGGAATTAGCTGTAATAAGGAAATTATGATTAATTCACTTATTGGAGTAATATTAATCTCATGGCTTATTGAAAATAATATCACACATATTTTAGGTATAGATTGAGGGCTGGATCTTTGAAAAAATCAAGTGACAAGATTATTTAATAATTAATTAATAATAATTCCTTACATATATATAGCGCTTTTCTAGGCACTCATAGCGCTTTACATAGTATTGGGGGAATCTCCTCAACCACCACCAGTGTGCAGCATCCACCTGGATGATGCAACGGCAGCCATAGTGCGCCAGTACGCCCACCACACACCAGCTATTGGTGGAGAGGAGAGTGACGTAGCCAATTCAAGGATGGGGATTATTAGGAGACCATGATAGATAAGGGCCAGTGGGGGGAATTTTGATCAGGACACCTGGGTTATACCCCTAATCTTTATGAGAAGTGCCCTGGGATTTTTAATGACCACAGAAAGTCAGGACCTCGCTTTAACATCTCATCCAAAAGACGGAATTTATCAAAGTATACCACAGTCAAATTATCTTAAATTAGCATTGAATACAAACAAGACTTTATTGCTAATCTAAACATAAAACTAATCTAACACATACAAACATGAAACAGGTTGGTGAGTAAAGTGAACAGAGTAGCTTGACTGGAAACGATCAATACAGAGAAAATGAACTTTATGGAGTCTGTAGACAATGCCTTGAGAACCATTGATACTTAATTCAGTCTAACTCGATTTGCAATTGAGTAGCCCAAATTATATTAGAGAGTCACTAGCACTTTCAGAAAAGTCTGGAGATGTACTTGCGTTTCCTTGTGTTGCTTGGTTCTTTGGCTCTTGTAGAAAGTTAGGGTGATTACGCCAATGTTTTTGGACTTCTTGTTAAGATCGTGGATAGTTTGTTGTCTGTTGCATCGATGGATGATGAGGGCTTCGAAGCGAGGTCTTCCGTATGGAAGACTTGTGACTCCCGTCATGTGTGTGTCATAGCGCAGAGAAGAGAAGGGCTTCCTTGGAACTTTACTTTGAGCCTTCCTGGACATCTACATTGCACAGAATTGAGGGACAAAAGGCTGCAAGCCACGAGGGCCAGAGTGAGGAGCTGAAGAGGAAGTGGAGCACGGAGAAGCCGAAGAAGAGAACTCAGAAATCTGGATTCCAACTTGGGGTTGTTCAAGCTTGCCTTTTAACCCATTCAGTTTGTTCACACCCCAAAGAGACTCTTAGCCAATCAGAGGTGGCTTTTCACATGGTCACTTTTTCTGTCCTTTTCAAAGTTGATTTACAATCATTTGTGTAAAGGATTTAAAAAAATTCCCGCTCAAAATAGTACATTTTAACCATACAGTTTATATCTTGGATACAACTTAATATATATATATATATATATATATATATATATATATATATATATATATATATATATATATATATTAAAAAAAAATTAACATAAACATTCCTGAAATGCAGAAAGAATCGCAACGATAGTAAACATGATGTGCTTTATCATGAATAGTTACCATTCTTAGTAAAATGACATGAGTAATGTAAGATTAAAGATTATAATCATCGATTTTTCCGTTATAAGTTATTACAAATCACTACACATATTATAAAAGGTACATCAGGATATAACCATTATTTTATCAGTGATAAAAGTGATCACAGGTCATAACATCATTTTCAGAATTATCTAGTATTGTGTACATTTTGGTCCAAACGCATTCTGTGCTTTGTATAGGGTTAACTCGGCAAAGTACTGTGACTTTGTTTGAAATGTTCCTGTATTAAGATGAGATGTCTTTGTATTAGAATCGTGCAAACACGAGGGTCTTTAGCTCTATGTCTTTTATTGCCATGACCTCTGCCCTTAGGGTCTTTTTGCAGAGGTTGTTAGCTGGTCATTTTATGGGGGTATTTCCTGAGTTACAACATGTGTGAGGAAAGATCTTGGTGGTCCACAGAGCTCTCATTGTTTTCAAGAGGTTGACACTCTACAGATGTCACGGTCATAGATTTGTTGGCTCCAAGCTGAATTTTCTCATAGGCCATCTTTGTGTAAATCCGATGCTTATTTTTTTTATATTAAGTTCCTTCAGCGTGGAAATTAATATTTTCTTCTGCCCATGAGATACTACAGGAGGGAGAGAGAGAGAGGAGGGAGAGAGAGAGAGAGAGAGAGAGAGAGAGAGAGGAGGGAGAGAGAGGAGGGAGTCAAAACGCAGCTGTCACAGGGCTCAGTGTGTTTTTCATATGGTTGCAACGGTCGGAGGCACATCAGAAGTGTGGAGCGGAGTACTTTTCCAAACATGGGATTCCATAATGGCATCGGAATTTTCCTCCTCACAACGTTGAGCATTTTAACTTCAGTTTTATCGGCAAGCAACTGTGAGTACATGTATTTATTATGTAAATTACTATGTAAAAATAATGGTTTATTTATTAAACCTCCTTTGGACACATCAGAATTGTAAAAATTCAGTCAAGCTCCTCACGGAACAACAACAGCAACAAAAAGCTGTCAAAAAAATTGGATGTTCAGGTTCAGCTTCATGTTAGTGACCGACCGATATCATAAGGCATCACAACTACAGTGTCTTCATTTAGTATTAATGATTTATTAATAAGCCCAACACAAAGTGCATATAATTCAGAATAACTGCTTATGATTATCTATTCATGTTATCCGTATTGTATAAAAGATAACTTTTCTAAGATTGTTGTGGTGTTTTCACTCACTCGATGTTGTTTGGATTTGGGTTTCTTGTGCATTCATCAAAAATCAAATTTTTTTTCAGTTCGCAAATGTCTAATTTTCTTTAGCATTACATGTTTTAATGTGTGTTTATTTGTGCAGCTGTTCTCTTACTACTGAAATAAGAATATATATATATGCAGTGCATGAATAAAAGTTCAGATGTAAAAACAGAAATTATCACATAAAAAAGGAAGAATGCTCCCCTGCTGTAGCATAAAACAGATTTGTAGAGCGTGATGCTCATCTTTCATGTTTGATATCTCTCTCTCTCTCTCTCTCTCTCTCTCTCTCTCTCTATAGCACACACACATACACATGCACTCTCACTCATATACAAACAGACACGCACGCGCACAGAAAGGCACTTCTTGAGAAGTCACACGCTAAATTCCATCATTTCATCATTTAGGGAGCGAGCGTGCAATGGGAGGAGTACTAGAGAAAAATGCTGGTGAAGCTTTTGAAGATCTGCCCTAATCTAACAGCTTTAGACGCACAAACGAAAGGAGGCAGTAGTGTGTGTGTGTGTGAGCATGAGATTGTGTGTTTTGGGGTTCAGTATATTATAGTACATTCACATGTGGCCCAAATCTATTATTTTTTTCATTCACTTGCAAGGGTGTTGCCAGGAAATTACTTTTGGGTGGGCCTCAATAAAAATGGATGTGCCAAGTTTTCATCCATATTTTTTTTTGACCAAATGTTCCTTAACAACAGAGAAGCGGCACATTCAAACAGTTCTTTCACACTTTCAGAAATCAGAATTTATGCATTTTTTAAACACATTTTAAACTAATTTATAAATATGAAATAAGTAAAGAATAATCTCTAATATTCTGGGTCTAAATTGGGTGGGCCCAGGCCAATCCAGCCCACCCTTGGCTACGCCACTGCTCACATATGACACAGATCTGTTCGGTGAATAACCAAATGTGCATTGGATCTGACATTTTCGAATCAGCCTTTTTTTTTTTTTTTTCGCATTGTGACTTTGGTGTGAACAGCCAGGTCAGATTTAATGTTTTTTTTTTTTACATGAATCTAACTAAACATTTGTCATTTGTGCACTTGATTTACAGTATTTGTAGAATTATGATTGTTTAAAACTTTTAATTGTGAATCACATATTTTCTAGTCAATGCATTAAGTTATTTTATTGAGGAAATAAAATTATAGGCTTATAGTTTCAGTTTTTTGTATTTCACAGACTGTATCTAAATGTGAATGCAAGCAAGTTAATGGAAATCTGAAATAATTATAGACAACAATTCTTCTTAACTTACATATAGTAAGTTTATGCCATTTTCCCTGTTGTCCTTCGATTTTATGGTGTTTTGCTCAGATTCAATGCGCTTTTGGTTATTCCACTACAGTTACAATTTAAATAATTGGTAATAAGAATACAGTTACATTCAAAAAGTATTTAGATTACTGAAGTGATTACTTTGCATTTTATTGTCATTTATTTCTAGATCCCGACTGATATGGGATTTTTGAGACCGATACCGATTTTAGAGAGGGAAAATTCACCGATTACCGATATGGTGACCGATATATATAATTTTTGAGCTGGAATGAAAACAGACCTTTTCTATGTGGATTTTGCACTGATATGACTATGCAAAGGTACTCAGAAGGCTGATTTCTTAAATATTTTTTACCAAAGAACATTTGACATTATTATTATACACTGTCAACAAATTCTAGAAATGAACACTGAGAAAATAAAGAATAAATAAAAATATGATAAATAGCTTAATTAACATCAGTACTGTTTAGTATCAGTCAAATGCTGACCATTAAAATAAAGAATAAATAAAAAATAAAATAAATGGCTAAATAAACATCAGGGGCCGGTTTCACCAGCTATATATAAGTTACAACTTAGCCTAGTTGGCGTAAATGGGCACCAAGTCACAGTTTACGCACTACTAAATATTTGAGCGTTGCACCATTAAATATATGTAGGACGTAACCCTACGTATAAACTAAATATTTACGGAAGCCTCTGACCAGGAGTAACTGATGGAATAAAAAAGCAGACTGATATTTAACGACATCAATGATCTCATGTTTTGCGTGACAGGCTTCAGTCCTTTTGACATATATGATGGTGTTGCATAACACGCATTTACATTTACGAGAGAGAGAAAAATACTTGCTTTTAAGCGGTTCTTTAGCATGAAACCGATCTCAGAACCACGTCAGCTCAGAATCAGCTCTGTAAACAGTAGAGTCGGAGCGTGCTCTGCTGGACAAACTACACTATGACACCAATTCTAAAGCACTGTTTTCTGCATTATATGTTCTGAAAAAAGTTTTCATATTGGCGCATATTGGTAAAATAAACGCCGATACAGATATATCAGCCAACTGATATATCGGTGAAAGGCTAATATCGGCCGATAATATCAGCCAACCGATATATCGGTCAGGCACTATTTGTTTAATTTAATATTTAGTCCTTTCAGATGGAAAACATTTATACATATAAATGATGTGATCCAAAGTGCATTTGAACAGCGGTGAAACACTTTCTTATGATGTGTTACATTCACACGAGCAGACAGAGAAGTACATTTGAAGTAAGTTTGGAGCAGAAGAAATAGAAATAAACCTTGTGTAAATTGTCAGCTTTATGCTAAGCTAAAATGCCATTTCTAGCCATTTTACATGCACATGTTACCAGACACAATCATATTTTTTTACCAAGAAAATTCACATTGGGGGGGCCTGGGTAACTCAGCGAGTATTGATACTGACTACCACACCTAGAGTCGCGAGTTCGAATCCAGGGTGTCCTGAGTGACTCCAGCCAGGTCTCCTAAGCAACCAAATTGGCCCTGTTGCTAGGGAGCAGCCATGGCCCATGCATTTTAAGTCTATGAGAAAAAAAGATATTTATTTATTAGTCATGTTATGCCAGCAGAGAAGGCTTTGCTGGCCCTGAGAAATCGCCACTGCTAGGGAGGGTAGAGTCACATGGTGTAACCTCCTCGTGGTCGCTACAATGTGGTTCTCGCTCTCGGTGGGGCGTGTGGTGAGTTGTGTGTGGATGCAGCGGAGAATAGTGTGAAGCCTCCACACGTGCTACGTCTCCACGGTAACGCACTCAACAAGCAACGTGATAAGATGCGCGGATTGACGGTCTCAGACGTGGAGGCAACTGAGATTCGTCCCCCGCCACCCGGATTGAGGCGAGTCACTACGCCACCACGAGGACTTAGAGCGCATTGAGAATTGGGCATTCCAAATTGGGGAGAAAAAAAAAACGTTGGATCATAATTTCTTTTTTCAAGTAAGACCTTTGATATTAGGGCAAAAATCATATTCTTGATAATCATTTGTGTATTGTTTTCCTGTAAAAAATATCTAAAAATCCTTAAAACAAGATCAGTTTGATTGATCTTGTTGCAGAAACAACACTGCATAAGATATTTCGATTTTTCAGAGAATGTATTTTTAACATGTGCATTTTGTCTTACTGTACTGGCAGAGTTTTTATGGTCAAAACAAGTGAAAAAATCTACCAGTGCTGAAGAAGTAATCCAAAGTATTTAGATTACATTACTGACCTTGAGTAATCTAACGGAATACATTACAAATTACATTTTATAGCATGTATTCTGTAATCTGTAGTGGAATACATTTCAAAAGTAACCCTCACAACCCTGTTGTATGTATATATATATATATATATATGCAGAAAATCAGATTTGGGTAACATTCAGCTGCGGTGTGAACGTTGCCGAATGTTTAGGGGTGCAGTAGAGGAGTGTGCAGAATGGCCTTTGATTGTTTGGAATTCAGTGTGTACACGTGATTGGTGTGTGAGTGCAGTAGTGTGACCATGTTACAGTGTGTTCATTTGGGGTGCAGCAGTGTGACTGGTGTAAGTGTTGTGTGAAGAGTGATCTGGAAGGCTGCAGTCTACGAGCAATCCGCACCGCCCGTGTCAAGCAGAGGTGATACAGCTTCTGTAAAACAGAGAAGTGGCGTTTAACTCGCACCCCGCTGAGAACAAAAGCCCTCGGCGGTTTTCAATCTGTCTCTCACAGACTTCAGCGCCCACAAACAGGTGTGTGAGTGATTGAACTCCTGGACCCTTGCCAGGAGAAAATAACTCTCTTTTAGTAAGTTAAGCTTTTGAAAAGGTGCCCTGAAACAGATTGGAACTTTGAGATCAGGGCCATATAAAGGAAGTCAAACCATGCTTTCAACAAAATGTTAGCCTCTAAATGACAGGCAGCAAAGGATTTTACATTCCACTTTTCAGCATTCTATGAACAAAGCTGTGATTAACAGCAATTTCAATGTAATATAACACAGAAAAGCAAAAATGCAGCCAATTCTGAATGGTGGTGAGGTTTCTTATAAATTTGTAAAGGGGACTCAGTGAAAAATAAATAATGTATTGGATTTACTTAAAAAGTGTGATGCAAAAATGCTATGTACAGTATATATAATTTTATTATATTCAACGTATGGTCATTTTATGTCAGCACAACTAGAAAATCTTTATTAGAAATACACAAATGTATCAGTTCATTCAGCTTTGTTTACTTAAAAATGTATGACACACGAATAAGATTTAGCAACTAATAGCAAGTTGTTTCAAATGAATGTTTATATCACAGATTCTACTTGATATACTTGGCTATAAAAAAATTATAATAAGTGAGGTCAGGTATCAAACCTGACTCCCCAAACAAGTGCACATAAGCTATGCATATTCACATGCGCAAGGAACAAATACATGGATGGTGGCATGCGAGAGGACTTCTGATTTTAAGGGAATGCCCCTGGTTTACAATTACACTGAACAAAATTATAAACGCAACACTTTTGTTTTTGCCCCCATTTTTTTGAGCTGAACTCAAAGATCTAAGACTTTTTCTATGTACACAAAAGGCCTATTTCTCTCAAACATTGTTCACAAATCTGTCTAAATCTGTGTTAGTGAGCACTTCTCCTTTGCTGAGATACTCCATCCACCTCACAGGTGTGGCATATCAAGATGCTGATTAGACAGCATGATTATTGCACAGGTGTGCCTTAGGCTGGCCACAATAAAAGGCCACTCTAAAATGTGCAGTTTTACTGTATTGGGGGGGTCCGGGGGGGGGGGGGGGGGGGTCTGAAAACCAGTCAGTATCTGGTGTGACCACCATTTGCCTCACGCAGTGCAACACATCTCCTTCGCATAGAGTTGATCAGGTTGTTGATTGTGGCCTGTGGAATGTTGGTCCACTCCTCTTCAATGGCTGTGCGAAGTTGCTGGATATTGGCAGGAACTGGAACACGCTGTCGTATACGCCGATCCAGAGCATCCCAAACATGCTCAATGGGTGACATGTCCGGTGAGTATGCTGGCCATGCAAGAACTGGGATGTTTTCAGCTTCCAGGAATTGTGTACAGATCCTTGCAACATGGGGCCGTGCATTATCATGCTGCAACATGAGGTGATGGTCGTGGATGAATGGCACAACAATGGGCCTCAGGATCTCATCACGGTATCTCTGTGCATTCAAAATGCCATCAATAAAATGCACCTGTGTTCGTTGTCCATAACATACGCCTGCCCATACCATAACCCCACCGCCACCATGGGCCGCTCGATCCACAACGTTGACATCAGCAAACCGCTCACCCACACGACGCCATACACGCTGTCTGCCATCTGCCATTTACAGTGAAAACCGGGATTCATCCATGAAGAGAACACCTTTCCAAAGTGCCAGACGCCATCGAATGTGAGCATTTGCCCACTCAAGTCGGTTACGACGACGAACTGCAGTCAGGTCGAGACCCCAATGAGGATGACGAGCATGCAGATGAGCTTCCCTGAGACGGTTTCTGACAGTTTGTGCGGAAATTCTTTGGTTATGCAAACCGATTGTTGCAGCAGCTGCCCTGGTGGCTGGTCTCAGACGATCTTGAAGGTGAAGATGCTGGATGTGGAGGTCCTGGGCTGGTGTGGTTACACGTGGTCTGCGGTTGTGAGGCCGGTTGGATGTACTGCCAAATTCTCTGAAACGCCTTTGGAGACGGCTTATGGTAGAGAAATGAACATTCAATTCATGGGCAACAGCTCTGGTGGACATTCCTGCAGTCAGCATGTCAATTGCACGCTCCCTCAAAACTTGCGACATCTGTGGCATTGTGCTGTGTGATAAAACTGCACATTTTAGAGTGGCCTTTTATTGTGGCCAGCCTAAGGCACACCTGTGCAATAATCATGCTGTCTAATCAGCATCTTGATATGCCACACTTGTGAGGTGGATGGAGTATCTCGGCAAAGGAGAAGTACTCACTAACACAGATTTAGACAGATTTGTGAACAATATTTGAGAGAAATAGGCCTTTTGTGTAGATAGAAAAAGTCTTAGATCTTTGAGTTCAGCTCATGAAAATTGGGGGCAAAAACAAAGGTGTTGCGTTTATAATTTTGTTCAGTGTAGTTACACTCAATCGACAGCATTTGCAGCATAATGTTGACCCCCATAAAAAAAGAAGTTCCTCGATTATTTAAAAAGAAATTGGCAGTTTTAGTAAGGTTTTCACAATGGAAGTGAATGGGACCAGTCCATAAACATTAGAGGGATAGTTCACCCAATAATAACAATTCTCTCATCATTTACTCACCTTCATGCCATCCCAGATGTGTGTGCGACTTTCTTTCTTCTGCAGAACACAAATGAAGATTTTGAGAAGAATATTTCAGCTCTGTAGGTCCATACAATGCAAGTGAATGGTGACCAGAACTCAGAAGGTCCAAAATCCACATAAAGGCAGCATAAAAGTAATCCATACTCCAGTGGTTTAATCCATGTCTTCTGAAGTGATATGATAGGTGTGGATGAACAACAGAACCATATTTAGGTCAGTTTTTACAACAAATCTCCACTTTCACTTTCACATTCTTCTTCTTTTGTTTTTTGGTGATTGCATTCTTCGTGCATATCGCCACCTATTGGTCAGGCTGGTCAAAGGTGGAGATTTATATTAAAACAAAAAAAAGGACTTAAATATTGATCTGTTTCTCATTATTTTAGTGTGATCAAAATGATTACATGGTTTACAGGCATTACGTCGTCATGATCACAAAGTAAAGGTATTGGATATTACTTGACACTGATAAGGTTAGCAACGGATTTTACCGCTCTGAAATCATGTTAACATGTATAATGTTTGTTTCTTATAGCTATACTTGAGACTTTTAACATTTTTGGATTGGCTACAATTACTTCCATTGTAAGAGCCTCAATGCAACTGTGATTGTTGCTTGTTTTGTTTTATTTGTATTTTTCTGTGCTAATCAACATTATGCCACACATGCTGTTGATTAAGCTTAACTTGTACTGAACCTGGAAGGTTCCTTTAATAAATAATATTATAATCAAAATGTTCAAATATACCATCTACTCACTTTATTGCAAAAATAAAAACATGCAGCTGTGAAATAAGTATTCTTCGTATTGAGCCAAGAGGTCAATGTGATTGACATTTCAATATCCCATTGATCACACGTCGTCTTGACACAAATTTGCAGGTTGGAGTTCACCAAACTTGAACTTGAATGCTTGTTTTTCCTGTTCGGTTGCGTTTGAAAGGGAGTACATGCTGAAAAAGTTTGAATGTACAAAAAATAAAAAATAAACTGATCTATAATGCACTCACAGAATGCTAGAGACATGTTTTACATGCCTGCACAGAACTGCTTCCATACTGTTTGTACGTAAACATGTCTTCATGCTCTTTTATAAAATAGAAAACATGCCTGCATTAGCTTACAGCTGTTTATGTAGATTAAGGAATTTAGACAGCCTAGTTAGATTGAATTATGCTCTTTCTGTGTGTTTCTGAGTCATGTTTACAGACTATTAGTGAGTGTTAAGAGTGTCCTGTGGGTGTTTATGGTGCTGTTTTCAGTAGGTTTTCACGGCATTCATAAAATGCTGGAGGGAGCGCTTGCTATATTTATAACCACCTGTGTGTGTGTGTGTGTGTGTGTGTGTGTGTGTGTGTGTGTGTGTGTGTGTGTGTTTTATATGTTTCTCTGTTAAAATCTGGTGACAACATGGCCCACCAGTAGTTTTGCAAATTTACTGAAGGTTTTAAAAATTTGAAAGTAAAATTCATAAACATATGCTATAAAGCAGTTGAGTGCACATGCACACAGAGGCAGATGTGAATCCTCTGGGACAGGACAGAGGTACCATTCTTCTAATCACACATAATGTATGTAATTAAAATGGTTTCCACCCTAATGCCAGGACCTATGTTGCATCAGATCCAGCTCTCTGTGCTGGTGTGCAGAAGTGCCTAAAATCTGAACAGAAAAGGTCCAGAACAGACATTCAACCCGAGACAGAGCAGTGCTTTGGAAAGGAGAAAAGGCAGGAATTAGGGTTGGATGGATCCTTACATAAAATATTGCTAAATCAGCTAATGCTCTTAATTATAAAAGGACCTTCTAATCTTCTAGGTACAATTCTAATATATATATATATATATATATATATATATATATATATATATATATATAATATTTTACAAATACTATTTCCATTATTTGGTCACTATTTCCATTATAGCTTTTGAAAAATCAGTGTTCAAAAAATCAAATTCAGTTTATTCCATCAATACATGTCTTGAAAACAAAATACAGTATATGCAATTTCCTTACATGTTTATAGTGTACATTAATTATTTGTACTATTTACAAGTATTTACATTGATATGTAGAGCATGCTAAATAGGTACTGTCTCTTTAAGAAATTGGTATCAGCCAGTGAGCACATATTAATGAGATGGGACGTGCACATATATACATTGTGTGATGTGTGATTAGAATTAACATGAATTTTTTTGTTTTGTTTTTGATCAACAACTGACTGTAAGGAACAGAAAGGATATTAAAAGAGACATTATTCAATGACAAATAGATTGTGTGGATCTCATCTTTGGACACACAGAATGAGTCAAAACAAACTTTTACTCTCAAAACAAAGTGAAAGGATCTCACTGCTGAACTTCTTCACCACTATACTACTCAATCACTGCTGCGTGAAATCTGAACATTTCCAGCCAGTGGCTAATAATTACAGACATTTTTAATCACATAGCGCAGAAGTTGTTCGCATATGCGAGTGATTTACTCTCATTGTACTGGTTTGCTCATAAAGTAAAAGATCGATCTTGGGATTGAAGAATCGATATATAGAGATCATTCAAACAAAGACTGCGATGCATTGGAAAATCAGTATTTTTACCCAATCCAAGTGCTCTCCTGAGGTTGACAAAGACAGAGAAACATCATCTGGAGTTGATTCACACTTTAAACAATAAACTAAATGTAATTATAATGTATTAATGGGTTTGTGTGACTTTATATGTATTTACAGTAAATGAAAACAATGTTCTGTAATTGTTAATAAATGATAAATAAAAACAAAAGTCATAATTTGCAGTTTAGGCGTATCAATTTTATAATTAAATATAATGTTAAATGCATAATAAGTGAAAATAAAATATAATAATAATGGCTAAAATTACCAATTTGTTCTCAAAAAATTGCAAAGAATTGCAAAAAAAAAAAAAAATTGTATATATATATATATATATATATATATATATATATATATATATATATATATATATATATATATATAGATTGGTATCGAAAATAAAATAAGTGGTTTGCCCATCACAAACAGGAACTTAATTTCAAATATACATTTTAAATTTGATTCAATTCGTCCTCACACATCCAAAGCAGCAGAAGTGTGTATATAATCAGAAATGGCCCATTTAAGAATTCTTGGAATATTTGTGTGAGTGGCACTGACATCACAAAAATAATCAAAATACAGTGTAGGAGATCAAGTACGACTGTTTGCTGCTGACCCTTAAGCTGTGGGTCCAATCTGTGATTTCTGCTGTACGGCCCAGACACTTGCTCAAATCCATGAGGAATTATTGTCAAACTCCACTGGGTTTGTTCAGGACATATTTCATCCTAAAATAACTATTGTCATGTTTTTGATTTGACTGTGTCCTTATCATTTTGTATCATTTACTTCCATTGTCTGATGCTCTTGTGTCCCTCTTCAAAAGATCAATGCCTTTATAAAGGGTGGTGGGGAAGGTTCTGTATGAATTATTATTATTTTGTATAGGTTTAGCATTATTGGGAGGTAGGGCTGGGTAAAAATATTGAGTTTCTGATGAATCTTGATATAGATTATTTTACTCTATGTGCAAACCACTACAAAGTGTGTAAATCACTCACATATGCAACCAAATTTTGCGCTGTGTGATTAAAAATGTCTGTAATTATTAGCCACTGGCTGGAAATGCAGAGCCGCAAAAACCATATATGCAAGGTATGCAATGCATAGGGACACCATGTAAAACGGGGTGCCAGCGGCTCACTAAAGGTGGTGCAATTGGCCTCCTCGACCCCTCCAACATCTAAATGGTACCGATGCTGCTAGTCGACACTGGAATTACTAGTCCATTAAAGGTGCAGTATGTAAGATTCAGAAACCCTTGTTATTAATGACACCTGTGGCCATTAAGTGAACTGCAGACAGCTACCTGTTGCTCGTGCTCGTGCACACACTCCATAGGGATGTGAGAGAGAGAGCATCGGCCAAAACAATGTCGTAACATACAAAGAGACTGAACGTGACTCACCGACATCATGCTGACAGATGAGGTAGCATAATTAAAATTACACAGTTATGATTGTTTTACTACAAACTTTGAGACTGTATATTATATTTGACTCTCCAGTACTGGAACAGGGCTAAAGCAAAGTGTGGATATAGACAAAGTGTGGATATAGGTCTGACTATGCAAGACTGTAGTTTGAAATAATCACTTCTCTTTGCATGATACATTGACTGCATTTATACGATAGCCTATGTCAGCATTAGTTAGCTAGTCAGCTTTATCAATAGCTGTTAGCTAAATTTGGTGTATGATGACAGTAGTTGTTTATAAAATAGACTGTATGTGGCAGGGCGGAGGGCGGGGCTGGGTCGTGATTCCGCACACCCAGCCCCTAATTAGGCTGATTAAGCCCGAGAGGGATAAGGGCGACCGGAGACGGCAGTGCGAGAGAGAGAGAGTTACAGGCAGTTGTCAGACACCTATGTGTGTTTGTCTTTTTGCTTAAGTTTATTATTCAAATATTATTTATATTGTTAAGCCGGTTCTCACCTCCTCCTTTCCATTGAACTGTGTTACGTACACTGGTGCCACAACCCGGGAAGGAGGAGGGATGTGCCGTAGGAGAGTCCTCGCCTCTACCATCCACCCCAACGGTGTAGTCGCGGCCATCCGCCAGGGGATGGAGGAGCCTGGCCACCTGAGAGTGGAGGAACAGCTGCCGACCGTGATGGGAGGAGGGGCTCCTAGCCGACCATCTGGAGTGGTCAGGGCCGCTGCCAGGGGTGGAGGAGACCCCTACCAGCCGCTAAAACGTGGCGGGGTCAGAGAACCGCCGACCGCGATCGGAAAGGTGCTCCTAGCCGACCGCCTGGAGTGGGAGGAGGGAGACCCCTTCCGTCCACCGGAACCGGATTATTGTTCTTTCCCTCCCCTTGTCCCCTCCCAGATCCAGGAAGACAGGGATGACCTGCCGGCAGATGGAGGTGGGGGGGGGGTGTATGTCTTGCCAGGGGCTCCCCCGGCCTGAGAGAATGAGGGAGGAATGTGGCAGGGTGGAGGGCGGGGCCGGGTCGTGATTCCACACACCTGGCCCCTAATTAGGCTGATTAAGCCCGAGAGGGATAAGGGCGACCGGAGACAGCAGTGCGAGAGAGAGAGAGTTACAGACAGCTGCCCGACACCTGTGTGTGTGTTTGTCTTTTTGCTTAAGTTTATTATTCAAATATTATTTATATTGTTAAGCCGGTTCTCGCCTCCTCCTTTCCATTGAACCGTGTACATTATAAATATGCTGACACAATTCAGTATTGATGTGATTCCATCATAACTGTCATTTTGATATATCGATGCACTACTGTTTTATAATAAATGTATATATTTTCTGTATAACTTTAACTTGCTGAATAATTACAGATTAACATTGTTTATGACAGTTACTGTGCAGGCAAGATTAAGTTAGCTAAAATTATAGAGATCAATCCTTATGGCACTATATTTCACATGCTTTGCAGTTATGTAAGTTTACCTGTCCAATAAGAAGAACTCCAATTCAGGGTTGGTTTTGATCCCCAAAACCGAACGAAGGTCCCTCCAGGAATCGAATGCCCTGCCGATGTTCACTCTAGTTTTCGCTCGACCACGATCACGTTCCCACTTAGCCAGACGGGATTCAGTAGATAAATGTTTGTTTGGCTTACTCTGAATTTGTGTAGGAGTTGGTGTTGTGCTGGGAGCCGGAAGTTTGCTGGATCCCATCTCTAAGATAACGTTACCTAGTGTTGCAGTTTGTTGTCGCTGTTGAATAGTGGAAGAGAAGCACTGAGGCTCTCGGGAACGCGCATAAACGTCACATCCTTTGGATTTTCCCGGCAAAAGTGACCCGCACCCTTCGCATGAAAATCAGTCTACAGGCTTTAATAGGCAACCTAGGAAGTCCGGGAAGGACTCATTTTTTAAGTTGCATTACAAGCCGTTCACACATTGGCAAAAAAAAACATGAAAATTGTTACATATCGCACCTTTAAACTGTTCAACATTTTTACACATTTTTACGCTTTATATTTTTACAAAGGATGCACTTAAAATACTGTCATCTTAATATTACACATTTTAAATATAATTAATAATACAATTATTAAAAAGGAGGATATCTGCAGCAGATGTACAGTATACGAAGTTTCATTTCACCTCACGCTGCACGTGCTTCTTCCCTCACTCACTCGCAGCGTGAGCAGGAAAATGTCCTCTCGCAAGACAAGCAAAGTATCCATAGAAATCACTTGGTTGGTGGTGGTGCGGGAAACGGATTTCCGAAACGCTGGCTTGCAAGTCGCTATGGATGTTTTCAGATTTGAGTCATTTTTAAATCTGTGAGTGATTGCAAGGGCAAGATAATCGCCCTCGAGTCAGGTCTCATCTTTCAATGGGCCATGTTCTCATCAAAAATGCTGATCAAGAAGGCAATTTTAAATTATCTGTTATTCTGTGTGAACAAAATGTTTAGAACAATACATTTGGTTTATTATACATTTCTCACAGGTCTATCATTTTTACATCTTAACTGTTATTGGTTAACGTTTGTAACCGAACAGCTGTCATATTAGATCATAGACTAATGCATGTGAAATATGTGCAACTTTTCAGCGCATTTTTTCTCTCGTAGATTTGGCTTACCTGTTAATTATTTTCAACAATGAATTCCATTAAGAACAGGCTATTAGAGTTGCTCTATTGGTCCTGCACTATTGTTCAATTGTTTTCATTGAATATGACTGTATTCGCTAACGCTGATTCAATGAATGCATGTCATGTTTTATATTTAATGTGCAATGGTCATAATACAAGGCAAGCACGTTTCAGTTAAATGCCCCTTTTCGGCAGAATTTAGTGCCTGATGTGGCTGTTGGAATAGATTAAGTATCTTAAATGGGTCGCATAAACACACAATGTTTTTTGACTGTTTTCGGTGGATTTCTTACTTTTTAGACTAGTCGTTTCCACAACATCAGTGAAATTAGTAGTTCCGCACATCCCTAATTCTAATTACACGTAGCACGGATGCGGTAAAGAAACGGTGAAACTCTACTTGCTGAACTGCCGCCTTTCTTAAAGAGACAGTACCGTTTTAGTACGTTCTACAAATCGATACCTGTAAATAGTACAAATTATGATGCTATGTGATGGAATGCATGGATTTGTACATTTTTAAAAAGCTAAAATGTGACAAATTATGGAAAACCATTGACAAAATTTGCAAAATGAATATGTTTGTAATGTACCAAATTAGAAGGTCCCCTGTAAAATTACTGGGTTAGGGTTAGGTGAGAGAATTTCTTTCATATGTTAGAAAATGCATATTATAACTGAAATGAACCCAACTGATTTGGAAATTAATCAAATCAAAATTGGAATCGAATAGAGAGCTTGTGATTTGGAATCGAATCGGAATACCCAGCCCTATTGGGAGGTGTTACTAGTAATATGACATCTTGAGAACAGCAGCGGTGAGCAGTGATGGCAGGTCAGTCAATAGCAGAGAGCCAATCAGAACAGTGGGCATTTACTGTCAAGTCTTAAAGGAGAAGCAGCGCCAGAACCATCTCTCTATTTCTATTTCTTAGAGGAACGTGCTAGATGATTTACTCTAAGAAACCAGTTGGGTGGGGGAGTTTGGCAAAAGGGCCGTCTCTGATGAGGCCTGAGCCCAGTCACACACAAATGAAGATCAAAGAAGGCAGGCAGGGATTTAACAGAGATTAAAGCAAAGTGAAGGACAAACAAAATCCTCCCCAGTTTTGATGAGGGGAAATTAAGGCCACAGCTCAGCGTCGGATGAATACAAACAAACAATGTGACTGCCAAATTACACATCTTAGAAAAAAAAAAAAGAAAGAAAAAAAGTGCATGGCATGCACATAACATGCTTTCAGGCTCTCCAGGATTTTCTGTCCATTTTTTTAAGGCCAGGAGCAGTTGGTAAAGACAGAGTGTTGTTCCTTCAACAAATATCTCCCAGCTTGAAGGGTAAGGGTTGGATCTTGTGCCCAGTTTCTACCATTTCAGCAATAGAGCACTACAGTGCCCGCCCACTTTTTCAGCCATCTGGGTTCCGGAAGTATTTTCCCCATTATTTTTTGTTTGTTTTTTGCATTGGCTTTTCATAAAATCCTCCATAATAGTTGTGAAGCAACCAGCTCCGAGGTGAATCACAACAAAAGTATTTGAAAATCAGATAAAAACTCAAAAGGTACAAGATTGTGAACTTAAGCCAAGCTCACACTTCACAACATGCAATCAGCACCCGGCAGACTCAAAGTCTTGTCTTCCGTCGCGCTGGTGCGCTCACTACAGTACTGATAACAGACTGGATATATCAACTACACAACCATTCATCTTCAACTGAGACCCTGATTAGTACCTGGTATTAAGATGCATTTTGAGTGATCTGATCACAAGTGTAGGGGCGAGATATATCACGTTACACCTGATCATCTGTTTTGATCCCTTGTGTTCGAATTTCGAAGGGAAAGTCTTCGACTTCATGAGAACATATGCATCAATCATAACATCTGATTGCGCAAGACAGTAAAAGAAGAGAAAAAGGCATGTACAGCAGAATTCTGAGTTATTTTAGTACATTACTGTAACTGCTTCTGATGTGCGTGCTTCACATATCTGTGTTTATTTTATTTATTTTTATTATTAAACGGTCAGTTACAAACGGGACAAATCTCAAAATAGTTTGGATCCAGTTACAACTTTTTTTGTGTCGTCCCATTTCATTCACAAACTCACGCAGTTTATTCATGATAACGTCAACAAACATGAAAGTGTGTCTTGCACATGTTTTTGCGCTTATTTGCACTATTTGCAAAGGAAAACAAAACTATTTTAAAAACAGCAGATGTGGGTGATATTTTATTGTATTTTCTAATTATGTTCTGTCTCCTGCTATCTAATACCTTCTCTATTCCTGCGATCTCTATATATTTGATTGGCTTTGGCTCATTTTTCGGTCTCTCGCTCGTCGGGACAGTGCGCACTAGGGATGCACCGATACCACTTTTTCTCTTCCGATCCGATTCCGATATTGGAAATCTCAGCATCGGCCGATACCGATCCCGAACCGATACCAGTGTTGTTTTTTTGCATAATCAGTTTAGAATATCTTTAAATCATTGCGTGGAACTAATTGGGTGTGCTCTTTAATATGTAAAGAAACACAAACCTTTAACTACACATTATTTCAATATAAATGTATAACTTATTAAGAAACACTTTATTATTAACTAGTATACTAGATAATGTAGCAGCAAAATTAACAGTAATTCCAGTATAAGTCTTCAGTAGATGACTAAATTTTTTCAACTTGTATCTGGACTTTAAAGGATTTAGATCTCTTTTTTGTTCAATTTAGTTATAAGAAATCAGCTCACTTTTCACTCACATAGTTATTTTTTGGAACCCATTCAACTTAAATATTATTATAATTAGTAAACAAATGATAATAGTAATATATAGTAATATATCTCTATCATGCACCTTTAACTTTTAAACCCTCACGCTTTTATTTTGACATTCTGAACTCTCCAGGAAGTCCTGTATGTGTCTATTTGTAGGCAAGTTCACAGTAGTTTAATTCGCTTCTTATTCAAATTCTGGTAAAATGCTCCTCTGGTGCCGTTCTAAACGCGTATTATAAATGAATCGAACTATTGAGCATCTACATCTGAGATGTTGTTCGTGATTAGCGATCAAATATTGTGCACCGTGAGAAGGTTAAAAATAGGCGTGCGTGTGTCAAAAGAGCAGCACCATTCACTGATGCATTTTATATATTTACTTATTAAACGCAGCCTTTTGTGATTTGCAGTGCTATCGCACATCTTCAAGTGGCTTTGATTAAAATGCACGAGTCATATGAACTGCTTTAATGGTGTTTTTATGGTTCTTTTATGTCATTTTTGGAGCTTGACAGTAATGAACATGACTAACACACAGTATTGGATTTGGATCGGGCTCGTCGGACTGATACCCGATCCGTTTAAAAATGTCAGTATCGGAGCCGATACCGATCCAGGTATCGAATCGGTGCTTCCCTAGTGCGCAAATCTGACGACATGATGTCTAAATACTGCATCTAGCTGATTTAAAATCTGATGAGGGCACAAACTACAATTCCATGAAGCATTGTGCATGAATAAAATGGGGAAAAAATGAGGGTATAAAAAAAATTATTTTAGGTTTATGATTACAAGTATAGAAACAATATATTTTATGTTATTGCTAAATATTCCGATATGTACAAATAGATAACTCGTTTAAGGATGAAGAGACACAAACTCCATTACGTCATTCATAGTGCGTCATTAAATTGGGCGGTGGCTCCTGGGCTAGTTTAGCAAACTATGTTGGCTGCAGTTCTTTGATTGGTGAAGCGTTCTCTGCGGGATCATGGGTAATGTAGTTGTTCACCAAGAATTCCGCTATCAAACATGATTTTTAAACAATGAATTTGAAATAATGTGGACTGATGGCTTCAGCGGAAGCATATACCATCGATGAACAACCTGGGAGCTCATGGTAGGTCTGGCTTTAAAGGTGTAAGTTATTGTTGAAAATCAATATGTCCGTGGAATGAAATGAATGGGACTTTTACTTCTGGAACCAGACTGTTGTGCTCTATACAAGTAGGCAATAAGCAGTGTTTGGAATCCGGATTTTCCACCTCTAAAGAGGAAAATATATGTAGGTAGTAGATGCCTCTTCTGAAGTTTGAAGCTCTATTAACTTGCATCAAACACCACCTAAAATGAAAGCTAAAGGACCAAACAGAGTTATTAATCAGGCAATTCTATCAAGGCTCCTGCAAGTCCTGCTGTCATTCTGTGGGGAGATGATAAATACAATGACTGGCAGAAACACAGTTGAAACTCATTAATCTGCCATTAATCTCCCACGTTAATCAGCAATATCGTGGCGGCCCATAAGATGGGTGATCGATCCCGCAAGCTATAAAAAGATATGAGCAGTGCAAGCTAAACAACTCTCAATGTACGTTCATTAGACCTGAACGCTTCAGATGTTTAGCACAACCTGTCCTACCGCATCTCTTCTCTCTGTGATACTTTTATTCACTTTTACTATTGTTAAAAAAAGTTCAGTGATCCCTTTACAGCAGGGGTTGGCAACCATTTTTGACAAAGTTTTTTGCCACATCAAATTTATGATTAATTTTTACACACAGACATTTTTTTATTTTACCTTTATTTTGCCAGGAAGTCCCACTGAGATCAAACATCTCTTTTACAAGAGAGACCTGGCCAAGGTAGCAGTCATATGCCTCCACCATATTCATTATGATGCTCTTAAATTCATCAATGGATATAAATAAGTTTAATTTGAGATCTTTCTGTAGATTATTCCATGTCCAAGGAGCATAGTAGGATAACGCAGTTTTCTCCAGATCTGTCACAACCCGGGGTACATTAAAAAGCAACCACTTGGAAGAGCGCAGTTGATAATTACCAATGCTGAGACAGAGAAGGGTACAGAGGTAGGCTGGAAGTTTACCTAGTATAGCTTTATAGATAAAAATATACCATTGCTGTTGTCTGCGATTGGTCAATGATGTCCATCCCACTAAATTATAAAGAATACAAAGGTAAGAGACTTTTCAATCTTTATTTTGAGTTTCCTAACTAGATTAGGAATATGTACATTCAATAAAAGCTTGTTGTCTATCAGTATACCCAAATACTTGTACGAGCACACCCTTTCAATGGTATTACCATCGGACATCAGAATTCTAACATCATCAAGCAGCTGTAAACGAGCTTTTGAGAAGACCATAAACTTTGTTTTCTGAGCATTCAAAATCAATTTAAACTCAGCAGAGAAGTTTGTAATGACTGAAATGCAGTCTGAAGCTCTTGCACTGCCTGCACTATGGAGGAAGCATATGTATAAATTACAGTGTCATCTGCATACAGGTGTAATATTGCTTGAATGTCGTTACCCAATTCATTTGTAAAAATGGAAAACAAAATAGGTCCCAAAATGGAACCCTGGGGGACACCTTTAGTTATCTCAAGAAAAACAGATTTATGTCCCTCTGCATAGACACACTGAGTTCAATCTACAAAATAATTTCTGAACCAATTAAAAGCCTTAGAACCAAGACCAGCATTCCTAAGTTTGTTCAGCAGCAATTCATGGTCCACTGAATCAAATGCCTTAGACAGATCCACAAATAAGGAAGCGCAATGCTGTTTTTTGTCCATGGCACCAATAAGATCTTTTGTCACAGCCATAGCAGCAGTAATGGTACTGTGACCAGTTCTAAAGCCTGATAGAAAACCACTTAAAATATTATTATCAGATAAAAACTGTTTTAACTGCACATTTACATGTGATTCAAAGATCTTAGCCAGGACTGAAAGTTTGGAAATCGGACGGTAGTTGTTCAACTCTGAGGGGTCTCCACCTTTATGTAAGGGGTGAACATAAGCAGCTCTCCATATTTTCGGTATCGAATTTGTCAAAAGACTAAAATTAAAAATATAAGTAAAAGGGCTTAGCAATAAGATCTGCTGACATCTTTAAAAGATGAGAACCCAGATGGTCTGGACATGCAGACTTTTTGTGGTCAATGTCTTTCAGAGCTTTACAAACTTGAGCAACTGAAATGGGATTGAAGTCAAGCAAATCCTGATTTCCATCAATTTCCGTGGTGATAGAACAAGGAACTGAGGTATTTTCATTTGTGCTATCAAATACAGACCCAGCATGGATAAAGTATATGTTAAACTGATTGACAACATCCTTTATTTCCTCTGAACCAACCAGAACACGTTCAGGAAGGCTTGAAGCAACATGTGTACTTGACAACGTTTTAATTAATTTTCAACATTTTGAGGGGTTATTTAGGCTCTCTGTAACTGACTTAAGATAAAACTCTGATTTGGAATTTCCTAACACAAGCAATTGCACAATGATTGCTAACGACATTGCAAAATATGCCAATTGTAATTATAAGATGTATTCATTATAATTAAATCAAACAAGGTAGATTTATTTTGTAATTTGGGATTTGGCCTTGTTGGTGCATTAATAAGTTGCACAAGTTTTAAGGAGTCACACAGTTCTTTAAAACAATCTGAGGACCCTGAAAGCCAATCCCAATTTAGATTACCCATAAGGATGAATTCAGAGTCATTTAATTTATGTACAATATCTGAAATAGATTTAAGAGCATCGTTTGAGGCAGACGGGGGTCTATAACAGCCAACTACAGTGATATGAGAATCCTTTGATACACCCACTTTGACGGCCAAGACCTCACACTGTCAGACAGAGTTTCAGAGGTATTAAGCTTGTATTTGATATACATGGCAACCCCGCCTCCCTTACCAACCCAATCAGTTCTATAGATATTGTAACCATTAATAAAAATGAATTCATCATTTACCGATTTCTTAAGCCAAGATTTGGATATAACCATTAAGTCAACGTTTGTCATATTTGCCCAGATCTTAATCATATCCATTTTAGGAACAAGACTTCTAACAGTTAAGTGTATAAAACAAGTCCTGTTCTACTTTTAAAATCTGAGGGAGTAGGCCCAGGATTGGGCTGCACATTTCCAGACAGCATCAATAAAAGCATAACCATACATCGCAATTTTGATTTGACAGAAAATGGTTTATCAGTGTGTAAGTGCCGTCACCTACGAACTGTGAGGAGTCCTCTGAGACGATACAATAGTCCTTTAACAGCATTAGATTCTGAAGATACAGGATCTCATTGACTTGCACTTGAGAAAGGTAAATCTTCAATTGATGTCGTGGACTGATTGACTGGTGATATGACCCAATAAATTTCCTCTGAGAAATTGAGAATTTTCTGTAATGTAACATGGTGAATTTACTCTCCCTGTTATGCCCATTTAGTTTATTTAATCCAGGGTTGCATTGAATAAGCATCAAACATATAAAAAAGTACATGTCAGCTTAAATGCCATTTTGATAAGGACAGACCAGGTAGCAGTGTAGGAATCTTAAACTGAGCAGTGGAGGTGGTTGAATCCACAGACCAGGAGAAACACAGTCATTCCATCTCATCCAGGGTCTACATCTAATTCAGTTTATGTGCTAAAAGGCCATCAAAATCTAAAATTCAGTAGCAGAAGCAAGTCACCCAGAGGATCCGTATAATGCTGTTATGGCTCCCATGGGTGCTGTACCCTAGCAGGTGGATTCCAGGTAGGCCTAGACTTCAAACAGTCCAGATTTAGAGTTATATGGTAATCCAGTAGCATCTAATAAAAGAGTATCATCCAGAGATCCTGAACTGAAAAAAAGATGTTGTCCTTGGAAAATACCACTCATTTAGGCCCAAATAACATAGCATATCACACATAGAAACATTTTTAAAAAACTCAGACCTCAGGCACTGACACACAAACAATGGACTGACTTAGCTGCCATCTTGGATTTGGTGTGACCTGATACTAGCTACTGGCCAGGTGTTATAATTACACTAAAGATGGAGTGTTTTACTGAGCATTTGACCACTGGATTTACAAAAATAATTTATCTTTTAAAGAGACAAAGGGAAAAAAATAAAATGTGCAATGTCAGATCTAAAGAAGCATATGGTGTGCTTGCATGTATTCTCACCTTTACATTACATAACTAACTCCTGAAAAACACATTTTAATTATTATTTCTATTATCCTGTGTGACATATGACCCTAAACCTAACCCTAACCCTTACATCACTGTATTTGGAAAGGTTTTGTCCATCAAACTCATCAAAATGCCCAAATACATGTCATTCCGTATTCACAATCTAATGCACACATAAATGCCAAACCGATTGCATTAGCACAGTAAAGTTAATTTAGTGTTATTTTTATGAGACGCCGGGCTATTTCTTTTCAGGAGTTTAGAATTAGTTATTCAGAAAGCTGTTTGAAAACTGCGGTAGTGGCCCAGAAAAGAAACACTTTTGCAAAATAACTAAATAAATAAATAAGATCCTAAAAATGGATGTCCTCATATGTCCTTAGACAGCAGGACTAAGTTATGAAATTTTAAATAATACCAAGTTATAGAAAGTCATTTTTAAATCAAATAGTTTATTATGTGTCCAGGAGTGTTGGTTATTCATGTTTTTGAGACGTTATAGACATTTCAGCTGATTTTCTACAAAGCTGAATCAATAATTCTGATTAAAAGTAATGATCATCCAATCACTGTCAATCATGTTTAAATAAAATGATACATTATAAATTCTGAATCTATGTACTGATTATCATTGTCTCATGTCTGTCAAACATGTTGAGTGATCCAAACATCATCTGCAGCCTGAAACTGAACTTTTGATCAGATTTTAGGAGTGAATGCACTTAACTGCATAGAGAGCTATAGGATGCTCCCTTGCTCCCTATTTAGTGAGTGACTTAACCTCCAGTGTGCTGTCTGTCTGCACTGGTCTCAGAACAGTTTGAAATGCACCTTATTTTCATCCTAACTTCATATAAAGCCTCTGAAAGCATTTGGATGAACTCATTGATTCTCAATGTGATAATGCGCAGTAAATATATAGGATATCTTAGGGGAAAAAATAGCACTATAGTCATAGTAAGCAGTCATTGTGTTTAACAGCGTGCCATTTCGCGATAAATCAATGACATTTTCGAAATGGCATATCGGATGAAACTAGAAACTTTTATTTTTTGACTCAAACAGGTGTTAATGTAAAAACGTAATAATGTTTCTTACCAGATGTCGTTCTCCCAAAGACAAACTCCATTGTGATCGGCCCCATGTTGTTTTGTCACATGACCCGGTGTGTCAAAAGTTTAACCCTTTAATGACATCCCAGAGTGTCCTGAACTGAGATCAGTCAGTTTAAATTAAATTAAATTATGCATAACGTATAGCGAAGACAAAGCATGATGTACACGCATGAGGATGCGGAGTCGCACGAGGTTAAATGATTTGGTTTTCCCAGCACTATATGTGAGACGGGACGGTCCAGGTGAGTGTGTTTGATCACTCCCTTGGCTCCATTGCTCATAATAACGTTCGCAATATAATGTGACAAATGTTGCGTTTTGTGACTCTACAGCACTAATCATTGGAAAATGCAGCTCGTTTATTGGGAAATTTAGTTAAGTTAGTAGTGTTGCTGCTTTTAGTTGACCACTCATTTACACAGTTGACAATATATTCTATTTATAATTTACTATACTGAAGTAGCATCGGTTCATAAACAAGTATTGTAAGAACAGCAAAAAGTCAGAAAAACAAGGAGTTTTGAAATGCAAGAAAGCATCCTGTGTGAGCGGCTCCTAAGGTTGCCCACCCCTGCTCTACACTCTACACACTGACTTGTTACCTGCATTCGTCTATTCTCAGCAAAGTCTCTCTGACTCTTTTCTCTCTGTTGTCCAACCCTCTCTTTTTGTGTGTTCATGTGGCCACCTGATTAAAGCACTCCTGCTCCCTCATGCTGCACTATGCCCAGCACAGTCATAATGACTGACCTTCTGAACAATAGCCATGCGGATCCACTCTCACAGACCTGTCAGACCCACTTTTCTGATGGCCTAAAATTCTATATAATGTCTGTCATTCGGCTACTTCAAAATGCTGCTGAATAAATTTAAGTATGCCCTTGTTGCTAGGCAAACACTTTACTCCACTGGCTCTGTGGTTCCTGTCTTCAATATAAGTGTATGTTGATGGGGTAATAGAGATGGGCAACTGTAGATGTGATGGAAAGGTCAATAAGATGTTCCTACTGTAGATGAAAAGGCTTGTCTGTTGTTTTCAAGAGAAGTGCTTTTTTGACAATGAAGGGCCATAAAGCATTTTTTGGTAACACTTTGTTTTAGGGATCGAAATTAGACAGTAATTTATGACTAAAAAAACTGACTTGTAAAGGACTAGTTACGGGCTTGTTTGGAAGGTATTTATTAGGCCTTTGTTCGTTGATTTCTTACCATTGCCTAATAGCCTCTTTACATTTCTTTTATTTTAGCAATGATCTTATTAGGTAAAAACAAAAGATGCCAATAGCTAGTAAGGTGCAGAATACATCCTTAACAGGTTCTCATTATACTGTGTGAATGTGCAACTTATAAGTGTAAGATAAATATAGAAGGCAGAGACTTTTGCTGCTTAGTGTAAATAGCAACAAAAAAGCATCCTCTTTGCACTAAGGGCACATAGTGTTAGATGCTATTTGCACCCCTAATTACCATACAGGATATGGGCATCACTGCAGTATGTTTATTGTGTTTATTTAGAGTCCCACAAACACCCTACACCTACCCCTAAACCTAACCCTAACATTCCATGCATTGTTGAAATACTATATGCCTTCTACATGTATGTCATATATAAGATAAAGGTGCACATTTAGACCGGTTGATGAGGTGAAAGGTGGCTAGCTTAGGGTACTTCCACTGAATGCACTGTTAGAAATGGTTTAAGGGTTTCCAAAGAATATTTTATTAATCTTTTTAATTTGAATTCCAAGAGTAGATGTCACATACAGTACACCAAATACTCAGTTGGTCACAAATCTGCTGGGGTGATCTATTCTGGGTTTGCATTGTAATATCTGTATTTGATTAGCATTCATGAGAGAGAGAGAGAGAGAGAGAGAGAGAGAGAGAGAGAGAGAGAGAGAGAGAGAGAGAGAATGAATTCATGGTCAGAAA